>NW_004949202.1:1025133-1049088 GCF_000317375.1 Microtus ochrogaster
TGCTCTTAACCACTGAGCCATCTCTCCAGCCCGCAAAACCTTTTTATAGGGTGTCCAGAAGCCAGTTGGAGAGGGCTCCTTTAGGTGGTGAGCATGTTTGATCCCAACAGTTTCCTCCCTTCTTCCTCCCTCCCTCCTCCCTCCCTCCCTCCCTCCCTTTACAGAGCATGTGATTCATTTTCTATCATCAACATGAATATATGAAAGGTCCAGGTTCCTTGGAACTCTGCCAGTATTTGGTATTGTGGTTGTTTTTAATTTTAACCATTCCAACATAAGTTTGTGGTGAAATTTGACTGTGGTTTGAATGGCAAATGCTTTGAACATCTTTCCACACGCTTGCTTGCCATCCTCACGTCCTCTTTGGTTAAATACCTGAATGTGACTTCATCTCCTAAGTCATCTTTTGAAACTGGTGGATTTAGTGCTCTGTGTATTCTGGATACAAGGCCTTGGTTGGGTGGATGATTGCAGGCATTTCACATCTGTAAGCAACTGTTTATCTTTTTTTAAGGTCTCACATATCTTATGATGGCCTTGAAATCAATGTATAACCATATATCATACACACACACACACACACACACACACACACACACACACACACTGCTGGTTGATGGCAAAAACTGTAGCTCCCCACCAGCCCAAGGATGAGGTGGACTACAAGGAACACTCCACAGTGTGCTGTGTGGCAGCTTTTGAAGGCACAAATCTTAGATACATTGCCTGAGTTATTCAGGCCTTGTTTCTCATGCTTTTGTCCAACTATAAACTGACTTCCATGTTCAGAACTCATTGGTTAGGAATATTACATGCATTTTCAGCTTGGGATGTTTTCATCTTATAGTGTGCTTATGGGGGAATCAAACCCATCAAGGAATAACTGTATTGAGGAAATCCACAGGGCGGGAACGTGATTCAGTCAGTAAATAGCCTTGTAAGCATGGGGACTTGAGTTCAATCCCTATGCTGGATATGAGAGACTGGAGAGATGGTTCAGCAGTTGAGACCACTGAACTGCTCTTGCACAGGACACGAGTTCCAATCCCTGGATACCCTGGCGACTTACAGCTACCAGTAACTCCAGTTCTGATCTCTGAAGGTAGCAGGCACACATGTGGTTTATGCATACATGTGCATCTCTGTAGGCAAACACTCGTGCCTATGAAACAAAAACAAAAAAAAACTTTAAAAATTTCTTGCTGTGGTATTATGTACTTCTAATCCTAGCACCTGAAGGCAGAGGGAACACAGGAGAATCCCTGGAGTCCACTGGCCAGTTATTCTAGCTTAAATGGTGAGTTGCAGGCCAATAACAGACCCTGTCTCAAAAGAGGTGGACAGTATTCCTGAGGAGGATCCCTGTTCTTCAGCCTCTGCATGTGTGATACACAGGCGGACTCTGCCCACCCAGAGGAACAGCCATCTTATTGAAAATCACTACTAGAACATATATTATGTTCATCATGTGACCATATATGCATCTTCTTGTTGCCTGATTACGTATGTAGTGTGCATGTGTGTATGTGTGTACACATTTTCTCATTGGTGTAGACACACAAATGTGGATATGCGTGCACACAGGTACATGCACATGGAGACCCGATACCCAGTTTGCTCCGGGGAAAGCCTCCCTTTGCCTTCAGAGGCTGCAATTACAGAGGGACCACCACGCCAGCACTTAACTGCAGGGCCATCTCCCCGGCCCACATGTGTGTTTCTTGATTAGCTCAGTGAATAGCCCGTCATAGCCGTCTGCGGCTGGCTGTACTTATGATGTCATCGTGACTGTACATACCACTTCAAAGAATGACATACAACTGCGATCTCTTCCACTGGCAAAGCCGCAGTGTGGCATTGATATGACTGTGACATGTCACCCACGTTTGCAGTAGGAAGAAATGCTCAATTGTAGTTAGAAACTGGTGAAAATAGAAACATGGTGTCTTTTTTTCTTCATTTGAGTTTTTAGGGACTCAGACTTTCATCCACTAAACCTCAACATAAGAAGCTCCAAGCCATGCGGTGACATGGGAAACACAGATTAACATTCAAGTAAAGGTCATACAGTCAGCAGCATGCATTCCTCTCCCCATGGAAGGTTTCCCTGGAACCCTCAGTCTCTTTCTGTGGCCACATTGGGGATTACCTCTCCTGCCATTGGTCTGGGCATGCCCCCTTTTTCCTTTTTCAACTGTCTCTGACTATTTTTTTTAAAATGGCTTGTTTTTACTTCTAAATATGTATGTGTGTGTTTGTGTGCGCTCACACATAAGTGTAGGTGCCCACAGAGGCCAGGGGTGTCAGTCTCAGGAAGCCGGGCTTGGCAGGACTGTGAGTCACTAGACAGGTGCTGGGAACCAAACCCAGGTCCTTGCAAGAACAGTAAGTGCTCCAAATATCAGGGCTCTGTCTCCATCCCCTCCAGCCTTGCTCAAGCAAGCAGACACCTGGTGATGGAGGAAGGTCACTGGTTAATTATAATAAAGAAACTGCTTGGCTGGCCCTCATAGGTTAAAACATAGGTGGGAGGAGTAAACAGAACAGAATGCTGGGAGGAAGAGGAAGTGAGCTCAGAGACGCCATGCTTCCCTCTCCTGGGCAGACGCAATAGCTCTGCTCTCTGAGGCAGACGCTATCGATGAAGCTCCAACTCAGGATGGACGTAGGTTAAGATCTTCCTTGGTAAGCCACCTTGTGGGCTACACAGATTATTAGAAATGGGCTAGTCCAGGTGCGAGAGTTAGCCGAGAAGAGGCTAGATATAATGGGCCAAGCAGTGTTTAAAAGAATCCAGTTTCCATGTTGTTATTTTGGGGCATAAGCTAGCAGGTGGCCGGGGTGCTGGGGACACAGCCCTGCTGCTCTTATTACTACAACCCGGGGCGGGGAAATAAGGAGGGGGTGGTTGCAAGGCGCTGATACATGCTGCCCAGCACGCCCAAGGGAGAAGGAGCCCCCAAGCCCCACCCAGCTATAACTCTGACCGATTGGAAACAGCTGGTTGGAACAGTATGAAAAGTACCAGGCCCCTTGGTTGGCTTCCCACGCAGATGCATACATAATCAAGAATTCAGAACTGTGGGAAACCCTCCCTGTTCAGGAAAGACACATGTGGCAGCTGAGCATCCGACCGGCTAGAAAGGCTTGGGGAAGAGAGGGCTGTGACTGCCCAGCTGAGGAGTCAGTCCCTATTGCATCCCAGTTGCACTCAGGGGTACGCTGGTGGCACAAAAGCATCAGGTAGGAAACATTCTGGAACCCCCACTTCTCTCTAGTAGGCTGGAGCTGAATAGCAGTGTTGGAAGGAGGACCCTCAAAGCAGCCCCCAAATGAGGGGGCTCAAATGAGCTTTCAGATGGTACCTTGATGGATGGCTGACATCCCGCCCTCTGCATTTCTAGCAATTCACACACACACATGGATATGAAGTGAGATAATAAAGAACAGATTGAGAATGGGCCAGGAAGGAGGGGGAGCATTGCAGAGGTCAGAGTTCACACAGTGTTTTTTTTTTTTTTGGAAAGAGAATACAGTGCTTACTTCTCAGTTCTGAGTTTCACAGGCCTGAACTATGTAAGCGGAGAAGTATTTATGGCTGCCCTCCAGCCGGGCAGATCCAGTCATGGGAGCCCACGGAGGAATGTTTCTGCATACCAGTTTGCTGCCACCTCCAATTACCCTCAAATTCACCTTGGCTGGGGAGAGGGAGAGGGAAAAGGATGACAAAGGGGGAAGGGGGACAGAGAAGGGTTTCCATATCCTGAACGGTCTCCAGTGCAGTCTCTGGGTTGCCTCCCTGCTGTGTTCATGTCCCACCACTGAGGGTGCCTCAATTTTGTTCGTAGCTGTTGGGTGGGGTGAGGTGGGGACTACCGGGTTCCTGGGATAGGACATATCGAGTCTGGTCTTTGGGCTCTGACTCTATCCTGATGGAAGAAACTTCACATATCTGTCTTCCAAGGCTCCCCACAAATGATTGTTGAAGACTAGGGGTGTAGCTCAGCTGGGAGAGCCTAGTGTGCAGAACATCATGGCTTTGACCTCAGCACCACGTAAACCAGGTGTGACAGTGTATACCTGTAATCCCAGCACTTGTGAGTTGGAAAAATGAGGATCAGAAAGTTCAAGGCTCATCCTTGCCTGCATAGTGTGGTGTAGGAGGTTCTTCTGTCGATGTGTTGCTTTCATTGGTTGAATAAAGAAACTGCCTTGGCCTTTTGATAGGGCAGAACTTAGATAGGTGGAGTAGGTGGAGTAGACCAAACTGGATGCTGGGAAGAAGGGCAGTGTGGCAGATGCCATGAAGCTCCTGCCTGAGACGGACGCTGGTTGGAATCTTTCCCGGTAAGCCACGACCTTGTAGTGTTACACAGATTGGTAGAAATGGGTTAAATCAAGATGTCAGAGTTAGCCAATAAGAGGCTAGAGATAAGGGGCCAGGCAGTAAGTTCATTAATACAATTTCTGTGTGATTATTTCGGCTGTAAACTAGCAGGACAGCCAGGACAAACAGGAGCCCGGCTCCCTACTACATAGTGAGTTATAAATAATCTGGACAACATCAGACTGTTGAATAATGCCCGCAAGTGCTTCTATAGTGCACATCAGAGTGTCTCATTAGGCCTGAATTCCCTTTACCAATTCACACAGTGCTTATCCTCTATTCTAGAATGTCTCCAAGCATCTTCAGGGCTCTGTGGGCTCTATAAATTGTGGGTATTATGACCTGCTGCTGATTTGTCCTGTGCCTTTAAGAGAAAAGCCTTGCCCACTCCCAGCTTCCACAGAGGCAAGCGGATCTTCCTTCTGCTTCCAGTCTGCATGCTCTCTCTCTCTCTGTCCGTCTCTCTTTGGAAGAGGTGGCTGCTGCCTCTTCTTCTCTCCCCATTTCCTCTCCCTCTCCTCCCTCTCAGTTTCTGTTTCTCTCTTTCCCTCTCACCCTTCCCTTCCCTTCCATAACCCACTGAATAAACTGTACCCAAACTCTTTCTACATGGCGTGCCTATCCATCTCTCACCACTGTGGCTCCTTGGGGGACTAGCTGCCCTGCTGACCCACCGAGGTCTCTCACTTGCCGCCTCCCACCCACCTGGGACCCACAGAGGCCGCTGGTGGTGGGACCAGCTGCCCCTCATGGCCCACTGCTGCCCCTTGGGGAACTGCACCGTTTTATCCAAACCATTACAATGGGTAAAGGTGGTTATCTTTACATGTTTCACTTCAAGGGATGTGATCATACTTTCCCTGAGGTTTTCAAGGGCTTTAACCGGAAATTCAGCTAAGGTGCACTGTCCAGAGGAAAGAATCCCATGAGCCGTCATCTGTGTACAAGCCCACCCACTATGCCTGACCTTTGCTTTCTCTTGCATTCTGCAAACCAGGGAGGGTCTGGGAATTACCATAGGCTCTGTTTCTCCCGTGCACTCAACAGTCTGCACGGTTTTCTGAAGTTGCTGGTTTCTTGCTGTGATAAAACACCCTACAAAAGTGTTTTCAGGAAGGGGAGGTTTCTTTTTGCTTATAGTCCAGGGTACAGTCCATCACTGTGGGAAGTCACAGTCACATTTGTGTGAGATGGTCGGTCACACTGTGTCTACAGTATAGAACCCGAGAGAGAGAGAGAGAGAGAGAGAGAGAGAGAGAGAGAGAGAGAGAGGGAGGGAGAGGTGAATATTCTGGTTCTCAGTTTGCTTTTTCCTCTTTTCTTTCAGGAGCCCCCCATGGAACCGTACCATCCACAGTTAGCATGGGTCTTCCCCTTCAGTCAACCCAGTCTAGAAAACCCCTCACAGACCTGTGCAGAGGTTTGTAGGATAATAGTCTTTTGTTGGACAGTAACCTCAGGTCATGAGGACTTAAGTCAGGCAGTACTGGGCCATAGCCTCTAGCTATAAAGAATTGCTTAACCTCAGCCTGACTGATCTGCTTCTCCTCCAGAAAACAATATGCCTGGGTATCAAAACAACCCACCCTGTTCCCAGCCAAATCTCTCTCTCACACACACACACACACACACACACACACACACACACACACACACACACAAATACCTTCCTGGTAGCTGTGCGTGTCTGTGTCCTGGCCCCTCTAAATGCACTCAACCCTCATCCCGTGAAAAAGTTGGGGTTCCTCACCATATCAGTAAAGCATGTTCAGTGTGTTGAGAGTGAGTCTGATTTCAGTTCTTGCACCTAAGGAGCTGATTGGATGAGGCCCAGCCTTGTCATGGAAGGTCAGCTGCTTTGCTTGAAATCTACTGTTATGGCGGGCGTGAAGAATTGCCCGACATGCATAAGCCCTATATTCAGTCACCAGTACCATACAGTAAACAAATCAATACTGTCAGAGCAATGTCTAGACGCAGGATTCCGTCAAACTGTGATCTAATGAAGTTGACAAACAGTTGATCATCACAGACTGTGACATCTCCAAGCCTCAATTTCCTAAACATTTAATGGTATTGATCATAAATTGGTCACAGATGCATAACGCAACAAGACCGCTCCAAGGTATGGCTAAGGGGAAAGATATTCTACTGTAGACATGAGAGGGAGAGGGAGTGGGGAGGGAGAGAGAGAAAACAGCCAGAGGTTTTTCAAATAGTCCAGAGCTAAGAGAGGAAGTAGCAGATTGAACACTGCCAGCACAGTCAACCTGGCTGTGAGAGAAGGAGGAACAGAGCAGAGGTGGAAGGGGTGGGTGATGAGTGAGAGACAAGACGAAGAGAGTGAGGGCAAAAGAGGAAGACAAAGAGAGCGAGCATAGCAGAGTAGCAGGGTTATAAGGAGAATGTGTAGCGGGGGCAAGGAAGCCCATGAGCTGGAGAAGTTTAGGTGGGGAAAGAGGTGGGAAGAGCTGAAAAGAGCCAGCATGGGCTCTGCAATGTGGAACAGGTACTTGTGATGCTGAGGGAGCCTGGGGGCCAGCATGGGCTTCTGTGTGCTAATAGGCACCACAGCTAACCATTTGTCCCTTCTGCCCACCATAAGGGCTCCTTTTGATAGAGGGGAACCGGTTGCACACATTCCTGAGGAATGTTGGCTTTTGTCTAACCACTAGATTCTGGAGAGATGGAGTTTCCTTTGGATCCGACAACAACACATAGAAAAAAAAATCCAACAACTAATTTTCAACATCCTCTGTATTCCAGAAGATGCTCTTGGTGGTTGGGATGCAATGGTGAGCATCTGCTGTTACCACACAGGAAAATGTAGTCATGCTGAGGTCTCTCCCACAGACAGCACCAGTCAGGCCGTTCAGTCTTGGGAGTGTGTCTTCTACGCTGAGCCAGGGTCATGCAGTCACTCTGTCCCTCATCTTTGGTCTGTATGGTCTTTTGAGTGTTGAATGAGAGACTTTTCCTGAATAGAAGCAACACACAGGTACTCACCCCAGAGAGGGACCAATGCCAGACCAAATAATGGTCACACCGCAGTCCAGCTGGATGAACCAATGAGTTTTGTATTTTAGGGGTTGGCGGTTGTTACTAAATATAGGAGTATGGGTGAGGAGTTACTCACAGGAGCAGGGATGACTCGAAAACAGCTGCCTCACAGAAAAGCCCACAAGAGCTTGGTGAGGACTCATGACAGCTGCGCTCCTGCAGCTCTCCGCCCAGCACGTAGTGACTGCACCCCGACTTTTCTGCAATGACATACAGGCAGTCAGACAGGCCTGAGACTCTCCTCTTCAAAGCTCGGTTCTCCTGAAGCTCAAACACCGCTCAGGGCCTCTTCCCAGGCAGTTACTTACTGCTTCGTGATTCTTCTACTCCCTCCCGAAGGAAAATTTCCGTTTGGTGTGGACTCCCAAACATGGCTCTCCCCTCAAAGGGAATAAGAGATAGCTCATTCTAGAGCTGGATATGAGTGATTAAACCCCAGAAACATCCATTCAGATTTCCCCAAATTCTGTGTTCCATTGTGGATGGAGTTATACAAACTTTTACAAGATTAATTACAAAACAAAGCAAATTACAAATCAATGTATTTACCAAATCCATGGATGAAACTACTCTACCACAGGAGCTTATGGCCAGAGCTGCAGAGAGACTGCCTAGTTACTAAAGCTGTCAGGTATTGGTACGAGCCAGGAAGGAAACACAGAGGCTCTAATGTTAGAGGGTCAGCTGAAGCGAAGTGATGCTTGTTAGGGGCCTAGTTGAGGAGTAAGCATACAGCAGGTGCTAAATAAATGTTACCTGCCTCCCTGCCTTCTCCTCTCAAGAATAAAATACAACAAACAACTTTCTTTGCCTTGACAGAAATCACACCCCCACCTGTAGCTGCAGGTCATTTGAGCAAGTCTTAGTCATGTGTGTGTGTGTGGTGGGTGGGTATTGACTCTTCTCCAGAATAAAGTGAAGGAGCTCCTCCGCTGCCTCCAGCATCTCAGCAAAGTTCCTACTACTTTTCATGGGTGTGCTTAAATACTTGACAAGAAGCAACTTTAAGAGAGAAGGGGTTTGTTGAGGCTTACAGTTCGAGAGGATCCAGTCTGTTGTGCTGGAAACAGGGGCAGCAGCAGGGATGTGTGTGGTGGTTGGCCCCACTTGAAGGTCTCAGCAATGGCAAATACTTGCAAACTCCCTGTGTTAGCTCCATACCCACTGATGGCTGGTCATACATCCCTAGCTCCCTACCCTACATCTTAACTTCTGTGTGTGGTAGTTAATCTTGATTGACAATTTGCTGGGATCTAGGATCAACTGAAAGGCTGTGGAGGCTAAGAAATGCAGGGCTACTGGGCACTCTAGTGGGGGCTTTTCTTGGTGCAAGTGTTTGAAGTAGTGAAAGACCTCTGGAGTGGGGAGACTCTCACTCAAGTCTTGGGATAACACGACCCCCAGGAGACCATCCTTGCTGCAATCACATGAGGTTTATTGACAGGACAGGAACCAGTGCACTGGGGCCAAAACTCATTTCCCAAGCAGCGGTAGAGAGTTTGACCCTGAATGTGGGGGTGGGGGTGGGGATATTTAAGGGAAGAAACCACAACCCAGTAATCCAAAGGGGGTAGGGAGGGTGTCATTGGAAAATTCCGAAAATACCAGTGATAATCACAAGGGGTTAACTCCCTGTTTCTCAAGATTAGTCTCAAGATTATAATCTAACTTTATCTTCAGCTAGTTCCTGAAACAGAGTCACTGAACCAGCTAAACTAGATTTTTGGCTCTTCTTTTCCTGCTAGATTTTTGGCTCTATTTTTCCTGCTAGAGGGGTCTGGATTTATCTGGGTCTTTCAGTAGGAGGATGAAAAGTTTTTTTGCATCCCAATAAACCTCTCCACAGATCAGACCAAATCAAACAGAATTAGAAAAACCTCAGGTTTAATGGTTACAAGCACTCCCGTGTAACCCTTCAGACCCTCAGAGAGGAGATAGGAAAGGAAGATCATGCGTTTGTTCTCTGGGTTACTGTTTCAATACCCTGTGGGAGTGGCCTTGAGCATCTCTGTGGAGGGGTCATCTTTTGGCAGGCTTTCTCAGAGGTGGAGTCTGGACAGAGGCAACTCCAAGGGGAGGGGCTTGGGATGAAACTTTCCACCCAAACATTCCAGACTCTTCGGGCAAAAGGGTGCCAGAGGCTGGGGTGACATTTCCAACCAGAGGAACCACTGGATATGTGGGTGGTATCTTCTGGTAGCAGCTGACATGAAAGGGGCTAGAAGGAAGCTTTGATTTTTTTTTTTTGCCTGCTTGTCTTCACTCGCTCTGGCAATTCCACCTACCCTATTCTGCCTCTGCTGATTCCTTCAGCCTTTCAGACTTCCAAAGTGGGCTGAAGACCAGCAGCTCTCTAGGAACGCTCCAGGCCTTCAGTGCCAGGTTGGGACTCCTGAGGCATCCAGCCTTGCTGATTGTGTAACTACCAAGTTCTTAGCCTCTTTGGGGTGAGGCAGCCATTGTTGGACTGGATTGTGTATGTCAATCTAACAAAGTCTCTCTCTTCCTCTAGAGAACCCTGACTAACAGGGTGCACACTGTACTCATGCCCTCGTTTGATAATTCTGTGTCTGCTGCCAGGGTTAGCACAGACTCATTAAACCACGTTAAGAAGTGGGGCGATTGAAAACTTGGAGGAGGAGACCAGCAAGCACTTCTGTCATTGACTTGCTGTGGGAAGTGGGAGTCGGCAAGACACTCCACCAGGAAATCCTCTTGAGAACTAGAGATCCAATAGGGCAGCTAATTCGGAATTTGAGCTATCCAGACTACTCAGATAATTAGCCATCGTCATCTGGAGACCATCTACTTTGTCTAAGAGCAGCAAGAGTTTTCGAGGAGCTGTGGAGGGCCATTGATGTAAACGCTTTATAACTGTAATACAAGCAAAGGCAAGCGCTGTGTAGCTGGGGCCTGGCCCGGCCTAATTAATCACTCTTGTCTGGGAGGCCTGTCCTGGTACTGAGGGGAAACCTAAACAAGCCTGCAAGCTTCTCCAGCTCTTGGTTGGCTCGAAAATGAAGGTCAGACGTGGGCCAGGTGGCAGGAATCTCCTGCAAGCTTGGTTGTGGATTACTCCGCTATCAGCATTATGATGATAATGGTCACCTAGACTACTTTTCAGAGCCAGGGAGGCTCTTTTTTTGCTTCAACACTGATTTGAAAACTGTTTTTCCTTGGGCCTGCAGATATCTTGTGTGACTGAAGTGGGGGTGGGGAGGATGCTTGGTGCCTTTTCTTTGTATTTACATTTGTCACAATTGCCGCCTTGAGGTCGGAGCCTACTGAGCTCTGTGTGTAAATGTGGTGTCCATTGAAGAAATGTTTTGTCCCCCCAAACTGGAATAGAGAGGGTTAACTTGACTTTGGTTTGCTTAATCCTTTTCTTTCTCTCTTCAAGGCTCAAATCACCTCCAGCACCTATGACCCAAACCTCAGGCTAAGAGAGGAAGGAAAGAGGCAGAGCTTGAGTGCCTGGAAGGTCTCTGCTTGTTCCCAGAAAAGAGACTTGAAAATTTCTCCCACTTTTTAGCCTGTCCTTCCTCATTCTCATCATGTATCCGAAACCTCTCAGCCTGCCGTGGGGTGGAGGGGCTGGCTTGGGACTCAGTCTCCTTCTTTTCCATTCTCTGACCACTAGAAAAGTTCTACTTTCTCTGCCATCCTGCACTTCCCTGCATCCATTTTTTTTTTTTTTAAGAATAACACCATGTACACAATAAAGCTCAAGATGTGATGTAGAGACTCTTTGTAAAGTACACGTGCCATCTTCCATGAGGATGAATTTTATAGATTGACTACTCAGGACACCTTCCGTAAAAGTCATAGATTGAATAACTCACAATAAGGTCAGGGGAAGATCTGGTGTGGTCTCAGCCATACAGGATAGTGCAAAAGCTACCATGTTATTAACCATGTCTGCTCCCAGCCTTCTGGGTGGAGAACAGGTCATGCATCCCTTCCTGTGGAAGAAAAACCCTGTGTGTTTAACATCCCCAGCTCCTCAGTGCTTATCTGTGTACACTGGGACCCCTGTCCCTCCTACACCTTTGCAAAACATTTGCTTCAAGAAACAACTCCAGATGCGGTACCATAATTCAAACCTCAGGCACCCCTCAAAGGTTCACGTGTCCCCAACTTGGTAGCAAAAAAGTGGAGCCGAGCTGGAGGCCTTCAGGTTATTAGGGTCAGCCCCTTGTAGTGAAATATGGGTCCTCATCTCTTTGGCTTTCCAGTGAAGGGTTTTATTTCTTGCTGTGGAAAAATTCTCTTGTACACTGTAAAGATTTGTCACTCAAATTGGTTTAATAAAAAGTTGACTGGCTAATAGCCAGGTAGGAAGTATTGGTGGGACAACCAAACTAAGAACACTGGGAAGAAGGAGGGTGGAGTAAGGGGAGTAGGGAGAGATGCAGAAAGAAGCAATGAACATCCCCGTGTTGAAAGACAGTCCTGCCATGTGGCAGAGGGTACATAAGAATTATGAGTTAATTTAAAATGTAAGAGTTAGTGAGTAACAAGCCTGAGCTGTTGGCTGAGCATTTATAAGTAATATTAAGTCTCCATATTGGTTATTTGGGAACTGGCAGGTAGGAAAGAAGAGCCTGCCTACAGTTTGTCCACATAGGCTTGCCATGGTGGGCCTGCCCAGGTCCCAGGGAGACAGATCAATCTGATCATGAATGAGAACCTCTGAAAGGATGAGGGTGAAAAGTCCTTTTCTCTCATAGTTAGGTCATTTCAGACATTTGTCATGGTGATGGAAAGCCAAGGCTAAAAGCCTGGTCTCTAAACAGGCATGTTAAATGGTTAACGTTCAAAGTTCAGGGGGGTGAGATGAGTTCGTTATTGTTACACATAGAGGGACATAAACACTCAAACAAGAAAGCAAGCAGAAAGCTTGGGTGCAGAAGGTGAGGGTCCAGGCCCTGGATGCTCCTTAGCCTGAGGTTCAAGGTCCTACACCATCTCTCCTCCAGTCCCATGTCCCACAGTCTGTGACACTCAGTTCATCAGCTCACCTGTCACCTATCACTGTCACCATGGGGACTCTGCACATGCCTTGGTTCTGCAGGTCCTGTGCCGACATGGTATCTGGAGGGCTTCTGCAGGGCTGCAGTATCAGGCCTGGAGTGACAGAAAAAGAACAGGATGCTGGCACCACTCCTGCCTGGGTAGCCAATTCTTACCTCTCTCTTTGGGAAGCAGGAATACATAGTGGCCCTGTGGGTGCTGTAGGAACTGCGGAGCAGGGCCCGTCACCAGGAGACCCTGGCTGAATCCCATCCCATGGCCGTGCCAGCTTGTCTATGTGAGAAGGCAGGACCAGACTCGGGGTCAGCTCCAGTGATGGAAAATGTATGGAGAAATTCTACCTCAGAAACATTACTGACTTCATTCACCACCTCCTAGTGGAATCAGCTGGTGAGGCCTTTGGAGCCTTGTTTTCAGGAAGCCTTTAATTGGATTCAGTGAATTGAGCCCTTTCAATCAGGCTGATTGACTCTACAATGTATTATAGATGAAAAAGAAAAAGAAACAGTAATTGGGACAGGATGGTTGCAAAATCGGTCGACAGAAATGGGACAGAGAGAGAATTTGATGTCCTCTGAGGTTCCTGGTGCCACACCCGAGTCTCCTAGCTCAGAGGCCAAGGAGGCTTATTGAGCAAATGTTTTTGGCACAACAGTCTGGAAAGAACAGAATTGGGTACTATGCTTTATCTTCTGCACACATTACAGAAGGCATGCTATAAATAGTGAACTGATAGAATGTGCAAAATAAAATCTGAAAATTCACATGAACTTAAAGATCAGAGAAACACTCCTCCCCATTGTAAGGTGAGTATGTGCTTGGCCACAAAGCTTCAGCTCTACCCAGAAAGGTAGCATTTATTTATTTATTTATTCAATATTTATTTTCATTTTTGTGTATGTGTCTGTCTGTGTGAGTGTATGCCACACATGTGCAGGTGCTCAGGGTGGCCAGAGGGGGGCGTCAGATTTCCTGGACTGGAGCTACACAGTGTGAGTGCAGGGATCTGGACTCTGGTCTCCTGGCAGGACAGGAAGTACTCTCAACTGCTGAGCCATCTCTCCAGCCTCATGTAGTTTATTTTATTATTTTTGTTGCTGCTTTGTTTTATTTACTTTTTTTTTTTTTTTTGAGAAAGGTTCTCTCATGAAGGTCAGGCTGGCTTTGAACTTGCTATGTAGCCAGAGATGACTCTGAACTCTTGGTTCTATTACCTCTACATGGAGTTACAGTGGGCGCCACCATGTCAAGTTCAAACTCAAAGTCAAACCCAGAAACCCTAGATTGGAGCAGTGATTTCCTAAGATTTGTATATATAAGTACAATGACATATAAGTAAATGACATATAAGCAACCAATCATGACTAGTGTTAAACTGGAAAAATATTTTCAATGTATGTGAAAGACAATTACTACAATAATATATAAAAACTTAAGTAGTCACAAAAACAAAAAGTAAAAGATGGCAAAATAGGGCTGGGGGCATAGCTCAGTGGTAGAGGGCTTCCTTTGCCTGGGAAGCCCTAGGTCCAACCTCTATTACTATTAAAACTAACTAACCAACCAAAATACAAAACTAAACAACAACAGAAAATTTAAGGTGGCAGAATATATGAATAGCTTTTAAACAGAGGTAAAATAAATATTCTCAGAGGATATGCTAATATTAGGATGCACAAGTTTACAGAAATTACAAATAGTGGTATCTTCCATTGGTAGTAGACATGTGTAGGAAGGTGTAGGGATAAGTCCCGCCCCTTAGTGGGCGTGTTCGCCTCGGGCTAATGTTTACCTATAAATCTGGCGAGCTTGCTTGCTGCACTCACTTCTGCTTTCCTGGTCTCCGCAGGAACAGTGGTTCTGTAAGTCTATTTCTCCATTAAAGCTACATATATATTTTTACAGTCTGTCTGCATTAGTTTACGCCGTTACATTTTGGCGTCCAACTCGGGCTATTTTGCCCCCGACACAAGCTCTTAGCCTGATAGCTAACACAGCGTGCGGGACTTATCCCTACAGGAAGGGCTGTCCATTAATTAATGGCTTAACTGTGAATACTTATAACCCTTTGAGAAGAACATCAATGCTTTAAAATTTAAAACACACACACTATAATATAGCTTTTCCATGTTGGAAAATTAAAGCCTTCCTTCCCCAAGTAGAGGTTTAGATGTTTTACAAAATAGACGAAATGTACCCTATGTCAGCCAGGACTGGCTACCCCAGAATAACAAGCCAGTTCTTAGTTATCTATTCCCAAACTGGCCCTCCACCCATTTTAAGTTCCCCTCCCTGTCCTGTCTCTAGACCAAGTTTTGGTGAATAGACGGATGGCCTTTCACTTTGCTTCCCAGCTTCTTCTCAGGCAGAATTGACTCCATAATACAAAAATTGCATTTATATCATCAGGAGAGGGTATGATGGTAGGAGAGTCAGAGAGAACATGAACAAAGTACAATAATATACATCCACGAACCCATTAGGTTTTTTTTACTCTTTCTAAAAAAAATTGATGAATTAATTTAAACATGCATTTATAAAATTTCCTACACACTCACCTGCTCATAGCTTTTCCCATGATGCTTCTCTTCCACCACAAGGCAAATGAATTTTGACCCTAGAGTTCACTTACAAAGCTGGTGATTCTATGAACATCTTCCTGTGCTTATATATATGGCTTTTCTTAGAGAGATGTGAGCATGTCTATCCACCCCAGATTTAAAAGAAAGGGGTTCTTTCCAAGTTGAGGTTAGTGAACCATGAATTTATTCGGGTTATTTTCAGGAGCTTGGGTGACTCAAAGGCAGATGAGGTGACAGCTCACAAAAACTGCATCTCTAGAGCTTGTTGCATGATTTAGGGAGCTCAGCTCATTGGAGTTCCCTGTCCCCAGGCAACCACTACTATTTGTATATCCTTGGAGAGAGGTCTCTTGTGGCTTGTTAAGTTCCAGGAACTTCCTTCCTGAAACTTGCAAGTTTTGCCAACTTCCTGAGTCTTTACATATTCCCTCCAGGAGGGAGTGCTTCAATTCAGAGGAAATAACTGTAACACTGAGTCTCTACAAAACATAGAACACCAGAAAAATCAAGCAGCATTCAGTCTAGGAATATCATTCCTTCTGGAATTGCTGTGTGTGTTTAGCATGGGCTACCATGCAGAGGAGTCAAGAAACAGGCTTTGCTTCAAGAGCCTGCCACCTTGACTAAGTGCACTGGATACAGTCAGTCCTGAAGTGGAGGCTGATATCTCGTAGGCTCCTTTTGCACTTGCAGCTTTTGGTTGCTAATTTTCCTGTCCGCCAAGCATAGAGCTGAAACATGGCAAGCATTCCCGAGCACAAGGCAGCTGTGATTGCCTTACAAAGAAAATCTGTATTCGGAGGAAGTGTGTGTGCTCGACGAGCTGCATTCAGGCACGATTTAGATTTAGTGCTATTGGCTATGAGTTCGGTGTTCATGAATCAAAAATATGGCTCATCCGACCAAGAAAGGAAATCATGCAATCTGCTCCAGTCTGGACTACCTCAGAAAACTCTCACTGGGGCTATTGTGGAGGATGAGAAAGTGGCTGTATCTGTGGTGATAGAGTGGACGACTCCCTCAAAGGTCCCCTTATCAAACACAGAAACCGTGCACAACACTGCTGCAAAGCAAAAAGGCACAGAATTGACGGGCATGTGAGCCGAGGTCAGAGGGATGTCAGCCCTTTCTTGGGACACGCCGGCGGCTTACATATTTCAAAAAACAATGTGCTATAAAAACTGCTAAAGATCTTTAGACAAGGAGGCTGTGGTGGAATTGAATTTTATTTGTTTTGTTTTACACATACATATGTGTGTATTTATTTGTGTGCGTGCGTGCCCATATGACATTCCACCCTTGCAGCAGCCGTCAGAAGAACTTTTGGGAGTCAGTTTTCTCTTTCCACCCTGTGCCCATGTGTGTCCTGGGGATCTTAGGCTCGGTGGCAAATGCCCTTAACCATTGAACCATTTCAATAGTCCTAAAATGTTTTCTTGGGGGGGGTGGAGTTGAGAGGACAGGAGTTCACTTTGTAGCTCTGGTTGACCTGAAACTCACTACGTAGCCAGACTGGCCTCAGACTCACAGAGATCTGCCTGTGTCGGCTTCACAAGAGCTGGAATCGA
This sequence comes from Microtus ochrogaster, assembly GCF_000317375.1. Classification (NCBI taxonomy): domain Eukaryota; kingdom Metazoa; phylum Chordata; class Mammalia; order Rodentia; family Cricetidae; genus Microtus; species Microtus ochrogaster. The sequence continues at coordinate 1,041,765 of NW_004949202.1, forward strand.
GGGTACATGCCCTAAAATTTTTAAAAGCTTCTAAGTCACGTGGAGGAAAGCTTGTTCTGGAAGAGCACTTTCAGCACGAGCGTGCCAGGCTTGCCTCTAACTCCAGAGCTAGAGAAGGAGGCCTGGAGGCAGGAGGATCCTGGAGCTTGCTAGCCGTAGCTCCGTGGTGGTGAAATACAGAGATTTCAGTTCAGTGAGAAACCTTGTCTCAAGGGAACCAGAGCAATAGAGGAAGACGCTTTCCATTCAGCCCTGGTCCCTGCACATGCACTCACAGACACAAGTGCCTTCTCTGTGTGTTGGAGGAAAGACTGCCAGAAAAGTTTATAGTCCTTCCGTAGAGACACTTGGTTTTTTGAGGCAAGGCCTCGCATTATAGCCCAAGCTGACATGGAATTTACCATGCAGACCAAGTGTGCACACAGTCCCAGCCGTCCGTTTACCTCAGTCACCAGGCCTGGCTGCAGACATAATGTTCTACTTTGATTTGTGAGTGGTTGCATATACTGCCATGGCATAATGTCCCAAGGCCACCTGCCCTGGGACAGTGAAGATGGAATGAACTTCAGGAGACAGCTTGTGAGACACGCGTGGGACATGTTCTCAGTGGGTGCTGCTTAGCTGCTTCTGGCTAGCATGGGAGGAGATTTTGCGGTATTCGATGTAACCCTTCACCTCCGTTTTGGAGCCAGCTGGTTCTTCATCTATTCTTTCACGTTTTTTTTTTTTTTCTCTTTCCTCGTATCAGCTGGCGGCGTCCCAGTTTCTGGAGACAATGGGATGGAAAATTGGTGCGGTTTGTTCTGTTTTATTTAAACTTTTCACTTCTCAGTGTGCCCCACCTCCTCCATTCTCATAGTTAATTCAACCTTGCCTAGGAAGAGGAAAGCAATTTACCAATTTGACCATTGGAATGTTGCAGACACTCCCCCCCAACCCCATCTCATGTTGCTCAAGCTGTCTTGAAACTCACCACGTGGCTGAAAATGACTTTGAAGTTACTCATTCTCTACTCTCTACTTTCCAAGGGCTGGGATTACAGATGTGTTCAACTCTGTCCAGTGTTCTGTTGCACTGGGAATCAAACCCTGGACTTCATGTATTCTAGCGAAGAACTCTACTTGCTGAGGCTGGCTTTGAATTCCTGGTCTTCCTGCCTCTGCCTCCTGCTTCCATGGTTTTTCAGCTTCTATTGTTGCTGTTGAGAAAGTGTAGCAGCCTGCCATGATAAGCCAAATACAAACAGACCACCCAAAGGAAGTTCTTTACTTTCAATCATTATCACCTGCCAGAGTAGGACTCAGCCATGGAGAAGTTCAAACTACTGAGTCTCAGTAGTTTACCCTGAAGCAATACCTGGTTCAGGAAGAACCACAAACTGAGATTACCCAGGCACTACCCAGAAACAGATCATCCAAGGGAAATACCTAGCATTCCAACACCTGCCAGCACACTCAACCAGGACACCCCCTAGACAAATGTCAGCCAATCAGAGGTCCTAAACCTCAGAAACCCCTCACCCCCACCTTTACTACTATAAAAACCCAATTCTAACTGAGCTCGGGGCTCTCCGTTTATTCCAATACATTGGACATGAGGAGAGACCGAGTTTGCAAACTTGATTAAAATAAAGACTCTTTGCTTTTACATACAGAACTGGGTCTACTTGTTGGCTTTTGGGGGACTTCGCGGATTGGGGCATAACAAAAGGTAATTGTGGATCCTGCTCTTTGTATTTGACCTACTTTTTTCCCCCTTAGGAATTTGCAATTGTTATCTTTTTCTCCCCAGAATCCTGAAATTATGTGATGAACTCTGATGGCAGAATACTTTCATTTAATATGACCCATATTTGGTACATTGCTTCTATCTGGAAACTCAAATTCTCAGGTTATCAGTTTTTTTTATTAGATAATTTTAATTAATATTTAAAGTTGATTTAAGCTAGCATGCAGAATGATGGCATTCTCGTGCATCTCTGTCATGATTAATTCATCCCTCTCTCCCATTGTCCCCTCCCTGACCCTTGCTCGTAGTGATATTTTGTTTGTGCTCTAACAAAGCTTGCCTGAAGATCAGAGGGCAGAGCTAGCCACTAGTTAACCAGGCTGTGGTGGCACACAGCTTTAAACCCAGCACTTGGGAGGTGGAAGCAGGAAGACCAGGCGTTCAAGGCCACACTGGGTTACAAGAGATTTAACAGAGCTCACACCTTCGACTCCAGCCCTTGGGAATCTCACACCTTTAGTCCCAGCACTAGGGAGGTGGAGACAGGAAGTGATATGGCTGGACAGAGAGAGGAATGTAAGGCGGGAGGAGGCAGGAGCTCAGTTCTATTCAGTGTGACGATCTATAGAGACAGGATCTTGCCTATTGGGTTTGAGGATTTGGTAGAGGTAAGAAGTCTCCCTAGTGGCTGTCTCCTTCCTTTACTTCTCTGATCTTTCAGCATTTACCCCGACATCTGACTCCGGGTTTTGATTATTAAGACCAATTAGAATTCCAGCTACACTTGCTGGTTCCCTTCTGTGGTACAGCAGGTTCCTCTGAATAGAAGCCTTCCTTCCAGGAGGGAGGAGTGAGACTCAGAAGTCTTGGAGTATCGCATGTCTGAAAAAGCAGAAAGGTGCAAGACTCTCAAGCCCCCTCCCCAGCTTTATAGCAACGGTAAGCAACTGCTGGATGTGGGGGGGTGGGGGAGGAAGGGACTGACCAGCGAGCTGCAGAAAAGAGATTCTCAAACATGTGGAGATGGCTGCAAGTTGTGCAGAGATCTGGGGACACTATGTTTGTAAGATGTCACCCGTGCCCAAGTGGGCTTTCCAGTGATCCAGCTGCCTTTGAGTCATTCCTGCTCCGGTAAGACTCTTAATCTGTATACCTATCAGTAACTGCAATAAAAAGTAATTCGCAATCCAAAATCCTCTGATGCGATCATTGTTTTGGTCTGGCTGGGATTCCTTTCTGGGAACAAGCAGACATGGGTGCACACCCTTGGGAAGTCTCTCACACAGCACCTCCCTACTGCCAAAGAGTCTCTCCTGCTCTCATGTATGTGTTCTGTTACCTTCCGGCCCTCCCTTCTCCAGTTTCATGACTTACACACGTGTGTGCGTGCACACACACACAACATACATGCACACAGATACACACAACATACATGTATGAGATAAACACACGTGCAAACATACACACACAATGCAACATACATGCACACACACAATGCAACATACATGCACACAGATACACACATGTACACACACACACGATACTTTTAGACTAAGGTTCAGCATCTGAGAAGGAACATGATATTTGCCTTCCTACATCTGCCCTGAAAATCCTGCCTAGCCATTGGCCAATCAGTTTTTTATTAACCCAGTCACAGTGACATATATTCACACAGTGTAAAGGAATATTCCACGTGTTTATGTGTATCTATATGTGTATAATCTATTTATGGAGTGTAAATACATATATATTTATAAACAAATTCATATATATTCATACATAAACTAAGAAATATAGTAAATACTATTTTCCAGCTATTCTTTCATTTTTTAAAAATATTTATTTATTATGTATACAATATTCTGTCTGTGTGTGTATGTCTGCAGGCCAGAAGAGGGCACCAGACCCCACTCCAGATGGTTGTGAGTCACCACGTGGTTGCTGGGAATTGAACTCAGGACCTTTGGAAGAGCAGGCAATGCTCTTAACCTCTGAGCCATCTCCCCAGCCCCCAGCTATTCTTTTCTGTATTAACAAATTTGAATAGCATTCATATTTCCCCACTCAGGTCAGAGCCACCTCTTCCCTGTTGCACCATGCTCCACCCTGTGGATATAGCATCATTTACTTCATGCACATGTTAACTTGTGACTTCTCCAATCTCCTGCTATTACACCGGTACCATTACCTGCTATTACACCGGTACCATTACAATTTCCTGCTATTACACCGGTACCATTACCATTCTGAACATTTACGAGGGAATGAATAGAGCTAAAATCATAAATTTGCTTTATTAGAATTACTGAAGTGTTGGAAATGATTGTATTTTTGAGAAAACATATGGAGAGAGGGGACTTAGAAACACAGATGCTCCCCCCGGCTGCGGCACTCTGGGAAAGCAATCCAGCATTTGTCAAAATTAACCCCTGTTACAGCAGAGCTGTGCACATGCTTGGTGGGCGCTTTACCGCTGAGCCGCTGAGCCAGGAGAATTAATTCTTCATTTGCCCACTTACCTCGGGACCGCATCGATTCCCTGATGTTGCGCAGGTAACCAAGGACTTACCATCTTGGTTGAGAGTTCATTTAGAGGCGGTTGCATCTTCACACTTGCACTGATTTTTTCCATGTGGAACGTTGCATGGCACAATTTTCTATCCCCTCAACTTTCCTTTTTTAATGTTCAGTAAGTGTATCTCTCGAGTTTCTTAGGGTACGTAGAGGTGTTGTATGTATTTTGCCATTATTACCCACACTATCACTACCCTGAAATTCCTAATGGCTGATGGCGATATACAGGAACTTTTTATTCGTCCTCTACCAAACCACCACTGCACAGAAATAAAATATGATTGCAGTTCCTACTTATGGTTCAGTCATTCATTTAATCCCAGCACTCAGGGGGACAGAGGCAGGCGGATCTCTGTGAGTTTGAGGCCAGCCTGGTCTACAAGAGCTAGTTCCAGGACAGGCTCCAAAGCTACAGAGAAACCCTGTCTTGAAAGACCAAACCAGACCAAACCAAACAGCAATTATTTTACTCTATTTATTACTATTTTGTTGTCGTTGTTGTGTTTTCAGTGCTGGTGACTGAACCCAGGACCATAAGCATGTTCAGCTCGCGTTTCTACTGTTCTTCTAACCTCCCATCTCTGCTGCTTTTTCTGTTTGTTTGTTTTAGAATGGAGGTTAGTAGGGGTCAAATACTTAAAATTCTTGTACATCTGAAAAAGTCTCTTGTGCTTGGGTAAATGTGAGTCAGGGATATAAATGTAGTTTTACATCCTTTACTTTGAGAGCTAATGTGTTGTTCTATGGGATTCCTAGATTTTCGTTCAGAATGCTGTGAAGACTTACTTTATCCATTCTTTCTCAAGAGTTTGGAAATCTCATCAAGAGGTGCCTAAGATTCCAAGCCTTCAGCCCGGAGACCTGCATAGTTTCTTTTTTTAAACGTTTATTTTAAACAGCAGATTATGATTTCAAAGTACACTCTTTTTTAAATTAATTTATTCATTCGGTCGGTGTCTTTTACATCATGTGTCTTGAGCCCATTCATTTTCTCTTCCTTTCACATCCCCCAATGTCAATGCACCTCCCCCCAAATAAAACAAAATTTAAGAGGAAAAAAATAAAAGAGGAAAAAATTAAAAATCTCATCATGGAAGTTGCAGTGTGACACATTGAGTCATGCTGTAAGCGCCTTTATGCATGCATCTTTACTCATGAGTGTTTACTGTAAAGAGTCATTGGGATGGTTGAAGGCTCTGGTTTCTGCTATACTATCGATGGTGGGCCCTCCCTAGGATTCCTTCTGGATGTCCGTCCTGCAGATCCTGCAGCTTTGCGTCTGTGGGTCAGGTCCCTTCACGTCCTCCAGCACATCATAGATGGGGCGAATGACGGGGTGGGCAAAGCCATAATGCTGGCTCTGGGCCTGGGCACCTGAAGGGTTGGTCTGCCAGATGAGGGCAGCTCTCCTATGACTTACAACTTTGGGGCTGGCTCGCCCACACCTGCACTAACAAGGTTGGCTCTCCTGCTCTGATGACCACGGGGTCAGTTCTCCCAGCTGCTGCAGACATGGATGCGGGGATGGCAACTCTCCCTGGCTCATGCCGCCACCAGATAGCCGGGTAATGGAAACAGTTCTCCCATGCTCACAACTGCGGGGCTGGCTGACCCATGTCTGTGCGAACAGGACTGGTTCTATTGGACTGCCTTGGCGGGGTCCAGGGCCTGCTCTCCCCAAGTGTTGCTGCTGATAGGGGTGAGGGATAGCCCTCCTGCTCTTAGGCCTGCAGGGCCAGCTCTCCTACTTGCTCCAGGCAAGATCTGCTTAGTTTCTAACTCATTACTGTGTGCGTGCCTTTCTCACAGTTCTTACCACTTCTCCTCTACAGAGAGGGAGTTCTGTGAACATTTTGTTTTTGTCTTTGGGTATTCTATAGTCCGTGAGAGATTTGGTAAGAAAGGAGGCTGGTAAGATGGCTCATTGGGTAAAAGTGCTTGCCATACAAACATGATGACCTGAGTCTGATTTTTGTAATCCAGGTGGGAAAAAAACTGGATGGAATGTAATCCTAGTACTCCTACAGTGAGGTGTATGTTGGGGGAAGGGGAGGAGGGAGGCATAAGTCTGTGGGTCAGCTAGAGCACAGAGCAACAACAGAAGCAAGAGAGACTCTGCCTCAACAGGGAGGATGGAGGGAACCAAGTCCCAAAAGTAGTCTTTTGACCTCCAAGAGTATGTTGTGACTTACACACACACACACACACACACACACAAACAAAAACACACACACACAGAGGGGGAGGGGGGCTATGATAATAGTAACAAAATAAAAATTTCAAACAAATTCAAAGGGGCTAAGGATGGCAGTGGAGGTGGGAGGAGTCTGAGAAATTCTTAACAAGGAAAGCCTTTATATGTTATTTTAACCCAGTTCCCTCACTGTAACTGACCATGAGCAAAAATTTCAGTATCTTCTGATATTTTACACATCGGTTTGAAGACCCTGTGTTCTATCAGCACCTTTTAGAGCAACGAAACATTTACTACAGGTTCCTAAACACTTTTAAAGAATAAGGAGAGACAATGACTCTGGTCGTGCCTACAGCCTCATGCCTGGGAAACTGAGGCAGGGGCATCATTTGGGTGAAAGAGTTTGAAACATTTTTTAAGCCTTGTCTTTGAGGCAGGATCAGACCCTGAACCTGGAGCTTGCCAACAGCATAGGATGGTTGTCAAGCCCCAAGGATCCTCTAATCTCTGCCTTCCCCGGAACTGGGATTACATATTCAGGTTTAAGAACACAGAAAAACAATAAAACAACCAAACTAGGCAACAAAACCCCCCAAGCCTTGTCTCTGGGGCTTAAATTCAAGTCCAACCACTTTACTGACTGAATTATTCCCCAGCCCCTGTACTTTCCACTCTCAATTTCCCATTTCCCTAAAAAGAAGGTGGATGGCTCCTAAAGAACAGTCCCCAGGGTTGCTCCTGGACTCTCCGTGTGTGTAAATGCATTCAAGGATATCCACCTGCCAACACGTGTGGAGGAGGGGAGGGAGGGGGCAGAGGAAGGAGGGA
>NW_004949202.1:1049308-1050668 GCF_000317375.1 Microtus ochrogaster
AAAGGAGGAAGGGAGGGAGGGAGGGAGGGAGGGAAGGAAGGAAGGAAGGAAGGAAGGAAGGAAGGAAGGAAGGAAGGAAGGAAGGAAGGAAGGAGCCTAATGTCTTGGGCAGGATGAAGACTTCAGGAGTTTGAAGCAAAATAGAGGGTGGCCCCAAGATGGGTATATTCTGACTATGGAAGCAAGCAGGCAAGGCAGAGCTAACAGTACACAGTTATGCTCTGTGCACAGGAAGGAAGCGTCTTCAACCTTCATCTTTTCAGGCTGAAAGGAACTCATATTTGAACCAGGGGTGGTGAACGGCTTCCCTAACTTGGTATTCAGATTGTTATTTTAATTTCAGAGTAAAATACTTTCTTCTTTAACAATGAGAGTCTGAATTTTAAACATTTATTTTTATTATAACCAGACGGGAGTTATAGATTCTTCTGATCTATACCACAGACTTTACATTGGATGTCTGGATAATCTCTTAGGTAGACTGCATAAATCACCTGGTTTTTCCTGAAGGAGAGAAATGAAATAAATTAAACCCAGTTGCATATTGTTATGTTAGACTTCTTTTTTAATCCTAAGTTCCAAAATTTATAGTTTTTTAAAAATAGCAAAACTAACATCTTGAGAAGCTGAAGTTTCAATATTGGAAAGCTAGGGAACATTAAAAACAAAATAACAAAACCAGTATGTGGCTTTGGCAAATGATTCTGTGTTGATTTATTCCTCTGGGAAGTGAGTTATATTTGAAATATGAACTATGTGTGGCCTTTTTGACTCAAGCCGATATGGTACCCTTTACATGGCTGCTGTGCTGGCAAATTCACCCTCACTGTGCTGACCTGAGCATATGGGTCTAGTTTAAATACCATTAAAAATTTTTTTCATCAAAAGTTCACGTTTGTCATGGTGGCACCAGCCTGCAATTCCAGCATTCAGGAGGTGGGAGAATCGTAGCTCAAGCGAGCATGTCGGGCTAAACAACGAGACTCCAGTTTTTCTTTTTTAAAAAGCCATTACATAAGAGTAGCAGTGGACACATTTTAAAATAACTCTAATCAGTTTTAATTGGAATGAGAATCTGAAGACTATAACATGATCTCCTCTTCCCCCCGTTTCTCATATCCAAGACACCATAGCAACTCTCTAAGCAGATCATGACGGGACGAGATTCTCCATATCATTTGCCTGGCTTTCTGAGAAAAATGCCAGGTTTGTGACAGTCCCCCCCCCCCCCAGTGGTTGCCAGTGTTTGGATGGAGTTCTGATGGCAGGGAAGTAAACCATTACCCCAGACTCAGCAGCCGCCGCACTGTCTCTAAAATAGCAGGGTTTTTTTTTTGTTGTTGTTGTTTTTTGGTTTTTC
>NW_004949202.1:1050874-1051420 GCF_000317375.1 Microtus ochrogaster
TGTAGACCAGGCTGGTCTCGAACTCACAGAGATCTGCCTGCCTCTGCCTCCCGAGTGCTGGGATTAAAGGCGTGCGCCACCATCGCCCGGCCTAAAATAGCAGTTTTAAGAGAATCGTTACCAGAAGCCTTCTTCGGAAAGCACCAAATGGCAGACACCAGGCTAAAAGGCCCACACACCTAGACCCTGTTCCTGAGGACCTCATAGGCTCTGGACGCCCCCCCCCCCCCAGCCTCTTGCAGCAGTGTGTGCTTAGCACAGTGTGTGGATAACCTCTGGCTACAGACCCTGCTTTTCTAGACCCAGTGCCTGAAGGTGAGCTGGCAGTTTCATACTTTTTGTTGTTATTTTGTTTCATTTTCTGGTGACTTCATGGTGGGTGGCCAGGCACAGTGGCTGGGCAGGTGGGGTCCTTGGGCTTTACTGGACAGCCACTCTAGCCTTCACAGACCTATAAGAGACTCTGACAAGGCCTGAGGAGTGACCCCTGAGGTTTTACTCTGGACTATAACACCCCCCTACACACACACACAAGCAGCCCTCTTT
>NW_004949202.1:1052045-1057014 GCF_000317375.1 Microtus ochrogaster
CAGCCAGTCACTGGCTCTTACTTCTACCTCATGTTGAAATGGCGACCCTGCCTCCAGGAATCTCAGAATGAGACTGAGACTGAGAGCTGACTCCTCCAGTTTTATAATCCTCTCTGGTTCTGGGATTGAGGACGTGCACAACTACCACCTGGTTTCTATGGCGAACTAGGGTTGCCACTGGGATTAAAGGTGTGTGTCACTGTTGCCTTCTCTGTAAGGCTGACCAGTGTGGCTGTTTTACTGTTCTGATTCTTAAGCAAGCTTTATTTATTAAAATACAAATGCAATGCCACTACAAGTAAGGCCTTTTCTCCCTGGATTTCTTTGGCTTTCCATATGCAGTTAAGAGTGAAATATGAGCACAGATTTGGAATCTTCAGACGATTAAGAAAAGAAAAAAGAAAAACCTGGAAAAGTACAAAGAAAGCTACTAAGGCAGAAGGTTTCTAAAATATAAACACATACATGTAAAAAGAGTTCAATGGGGTTACCTCATAATAGGGCAATAAAACCCTTACTACACACAAAGGCTAGCAATTAAAAAGCCCAGTGCTAGGAATGGGCTACCTCTCTTGGGGTTGTTGAACGACAAGGTCTCACAGACCCTCAGATTATACAGGCTTCTGCCGATGCTCTTGGTCACCACCCAGAACTTATTAGATCCTAATAATGGAAACAACACATACTCGAGTCACAACACAGAAGAATCAAGCTGGCCCTGGCCTGGAAGCTTCATCCCTATTGGTTAGCTTTCACGATGCTGGAAGGTGCTATGCACACTGCTGAGGAGAGGAATCATCAGTCTTATCGAGAAGTAAACTCTGACAGTTATAATAACCACTGGTCTGGGAAGATTTGTCTGTTGACGCCATAGTGGCATCAATGGCATGGGAGTAACCAACCACTTTCTGATTGAATATAAACCCTGCTCCAAAGATGAAAACCACATCTGGCTCTGTTGGAATCAAGATCCATTGGGTACGTAGGTCATGAGAACCTACTAGCATTGCTCTGCTAAAGGGACACAGGGTGCCAGATGTCCTGGGGCTGGAGTCCTGGCAATTGTGAGCCAGGTTCTCTGGAAGAGTAGCCCGTGCTCTTAACTGCTGAGCCTTCTTTCCAGCCCCATGAAATTTACATATTCTGTTCAAGTATTTTTATTTTTGCTGAGATTATTACTTTTAACTTACTGTTTGAGAATTTTACACATGAATATCATGTGTTTGATCAAATCCAGCCCCTACTCTCTCCCCTCCAACTTCTGTCTCACAAAACCTCCTTTCCCTCCCAACTCCATGGACTCTCTGTTGAGACAGGGCCTTACCAGGTATTCTATGCTTGCATCAAGGTCGTTTTTCTTCTGCGTCAGCCTCTTGAGTGTTAGAGTTATAGGTGTGTACCAAACAACTGCTTGGAGATTAGTTTTTATTGATAAAAATTAGATGTTTTATTACTTTAATTTCTATTGATGAGAAAAAGCTTAAAGGAAGAAAGACAAGTTGATTAGTATTTCAAAGTTCATAAAATGAAACTATTATTTTTTTGAAAGTCAGTACCGATGTGTGCAGGGATCACAGAGAACAGCGGGCTTGTGTGTGAGGTCCTAAAACTTCTGGGTTTATGAACATCTTCGAATCAGTCAACACTGGTTGGCTCTTTCTCTGGGTGAGAGGGTGCTTCGGCACTGGGTAACTAGTAGTGCCTCGCCCAGACTCTTAGTCCCTCGCCCAGACTCTTGTTCCTACACATCCCCCTTTCAAATGATTTAACCCAAAAGTACAAAACCTGGGAATCCAGACAGCAGCGGTGTAAGCCATGACTCCTGTCACCGCTGTGGAGTCGCCATGCCAGAAAGTTCGCAAGGAACCTAAACAAGCTTCGAAATCTAAACACAAGCTTACAGGAAGTGCCGGGAGCAAAAGAATGCACCTCAAGGAGGCAATTCATCAAGATCTAGACTGTGGAAAATTGAGCCGGGCCAAATGTGGGGCATGAAACCCAGGGACAAGGACGGCCTTACACTGAGGGGCTCACTGAACTCATCGGTCAACGTGCCTGGAGCCTGTCTGAATAAACCAACGACACAAAGCTTTTTTTTTGAGAAAATTAGGGAAATTGTAAACTAAAGCGGGTGTCAAATGTTATCAAGGTGGTTTCTTTGGGGGAAGTAATGCTAATAATACACCAGGCTTAAGAGCTTTAAAAAGGACTTCTCTTTTAGAATGGCATGTGACCCCTTTAAGAGTGAAATTCTAGAATTTGTTTTAAAATGCTCCACGGAAACACTGGGTGGTAGACAAAGTGAGATAAAACTACTGTCTGACCAGTCGCTGCTGCTGCTCCCCAAGTACCACCAGCGCGTAGAGGTGCTCCGGATCCTGGCTATGTGGATGAAGCAGGCAACAGTGAAGCTGGCAGGCCGAGTGGCCTGCGCCATGAGCAGCCACGAGCTGCTCCTCACAGAGCTCAAGTTTGACAATGTGCTGAGCGTCCTGCGACCAGAGGAGATTGCAGCTCTGCTCTCCGGCCTTGTCTGCCAGAGCCCCAGTGACCCTGGGGATCAGCTCCCAAGCACCCTCAAACAGGGGGTGGAGCGTGTCAAAGCTGTGGCTAAGCGGATTGGTGAGGTTCAGGTGGCTTGTGGCCTGAACCAGACAGTGGAAGAATTTGTGGGAGAGCTGAATTTTGGGCTCGTTGAAGTTGTGTATGAGTGGGCTCTGGGTATGCCCTTCTCCGAGTTGGCCGGGCTCTCAGGGACCCCAGAAGGCTTAGTGGTCCGCTGCATCCAGCGCCTGGCTGAGATGTGTCGCTCGCTTCGAGGAGCAGCCCGTTTGGTAGGGGAGCCCGTGCTGGGCGCCAAGATGAAGACAGCAGCCACCTTGCTGTGGCGGGACATTGTCTTCGCAGCCAGCCTCTACACCCAGTAAAGGGCATGTTGGGCAAAAGCGAGTAATAAAATAGCAAAGGAGAAAACAAAAAACAAAAAAAAAAAACAACAACAACAAGGTGGAAAATGCTGGCCGTTCTCGAGACCGCAAGACAGAGGTGTATTATATGCGTTGTTCACTTCTGTTGTATGTTTGAAAACCTCCAAGCAAGAAAGCTGAGAGTTTGAAGAAACAACGCACGTTGACTACGGTAGTCTCTGGGGATGGTGGGGACGAAAGGGGAAGGATGAAGAGAAGTGAAGAGAGGGGAGAGAGAAGGGGGGTAGAGGAAAAAAGGAAGATGAAGAGGAGGGGTGTGGCACACTCACATAAAAAACTAGGCACAGTGACCTCTATCTGTAACTTCAGTGAGGAGGGGAGCAGAGATGGGTGAATCCCTGGACCTTGCAGGTCAGTCAAGCTAAGTTGGTTAAAAAATTAAGATGAAGAATGACAGAAGGTACCTATCACCCACCTCTGGCCTCCACACGCACATATGCACAGGCACCTGCACACACATGAACACACACACACACCCTCCCCTGCCAAAAAAAAAAAAAACACCACAGAGAAAAAGAAAAGAGAAAAATGTGCCCAGGCAGGGGTGCTGCTCCAAGCAGGAGAAGGTCCCTGTTGAGGGCTGACGGCCTCCATGTGTGCGTCTTTATTGTGGAAGTCTTAACAATTCCAGATGTGAGGCGTGACTAGCAACAGCAGTCTGTGGGATGCACTACCTTTCCTCTTCTGCCCCTCCATGTGACCTCATCAGTAACTGGGCTGGGCTCGCTGTGCTGCCTTTGTTGGAGTTCTGACACATGTATCTCGCTGAAGGAGTAACCCGATCTTAAAGTGGTCCTTGCCTTTATTTGTCCCTTCCTGATGAGCATCCCCTTCTGTATCTGTGGGAAATGTAGGCAAAGACTTCTAGTAAATTCCAGGGCCCTCAGTGGGATTATTAACCTGCTGCAAAAGCAAGAAGGCTGCTGAGCAACGGCCTGATTCCTGACGCGTCTTCTTTGATTTACTACTTTTATGTGCCTTAGGCGCCACCCCAAACCTTGGGAGCCAGGATGTGGTCCATCATGGGACTGTTCCCATGAAATCCTTTTATGCTCCAGACCCAATTTGTCTACCCAGGGAGTGGAAGACTGAAGAAGATGAAGTTTATCTTCCTACTCTTTTGGGGGTGGGTGGACTCCTTGACCTCCTGAAGATATAGCATACTGGGGAGAGATGGAAGATGTGGAGGCTGGATTTAGCTAGACTGTGTAGCTGGTGAAACCCAGGGATCCTCCTGTCCCCGGTCCCCAAGCACTGGGGTGTGTAGCACCATGCTCAGCTTTTTAAAAAGGTAGGTTCTGGGGATCTGAACTCAGGTCCTCATGCTTGCATGGCAAGCACTTTCCCAACTGAGTCACCTCCCCAGCCCATCTTAGCTTTCTAATTTACATTTGAGAGTCATTTGTTGGAGAATATTATTTTCAGGTGTCTGACTTTTGTTTACACTTCATTTGTTTAATTCTGTGGCGCTGTGTTACTGTGCCTGTCTAAAACACCTGATGGTCCTAGTAAAGCCATCAATGGGCAATAGCAAGACAGGAACAAGGCTAGGCGAGGCTAGCAGGCAGAGTATAAATAGGACAACCTGGGGAGGAGCAGAACAAAGAGCAAGAGAAGAGGTAAGGAGGACACCTGGGCCAGCCACCCAGCCAGTCACAGAGTAGGAAGGAAAGTAAGATATACAGAGGTTAGGAAGATAAAAGCCCAGAGGCAAAAGGTAGTCAAGATAATTTAAGAAAAGTGGGCAAGAAACAAGCCAAGCTAAGGCCAGGCATTCATAACTAAGAATAAGCCTCCATGTGTGATTTATCTGAGAGCTGCGTGGTGGGCCCCTCAAAAATCCAAAAGAGTAAAATACCCTACAATAGGCATTTGGTGCCCACTCTTTTTTTATTGCTAATTTCAGCTTTAAAATGACTCCTGGCCTAAAACTGAACAGATGCGTAATATTTATGAGTCCAGGAAGGCTGTGGTGTGCTTGG
>NW_004949202.1:1058121-1059532 GCF_000317375.1 Microtus ochrogaster
TATTACTAAGTTTTGAGCAACAGGATTGCCCACTGCACCAAGACTAGACTTCCAATATCATAACCACGCCTCCTGAGCCCTAGCCACACCTCCTGCATTATAGCCCCACCTCCTAGCCTCTGCAGGCTCTAAGAACATCTCTGCCCTATCCTTTCTCCTCCCCCTTTAGGTCTTGAAGTGACAGATCTTCCTCTGGAACTAGCCTTTAGGTACCCAGCCATCTCTTTTCTCTCCCTTACCCCCACTCATGTCTGTTTAAATTCTCCTAGGCTCTACTAGGACCAGTTCTACCCTCCCATTTCCCACCCCACTGGAGCATCTCAAAGAAGGCTGTTGCAGAATAACCATTTTGTACACTGTGAAGATGTATCATTCTGATTGGTTTAATAAAAAGATGAATGGCCAATAGCTAGGCAGGATTCCTAGGCACAGAGGACACTGGGAAGAAGAAGGGTGGAGACACCAGGAGACATGGAAGAAGACCATGGAAAGGCAGAATTAGAGAAAATGATCCCACAAAATTCCCTTCTGATCATGTGTATGTGCTGCGGCACACATATGTGATCCTGTGTATGTGCTGAGGCACACATATGTGATCCTGTGTATGTGCTGTGGCACACATATGTGATCCTGTGTATTGCTGCAGCACACATATGTGATCATGTGTATTGCTGCGGCACACATATGTGATCATGTGTATTGCTGAGGCACACATATGTGATCATGTATATGTGCTGCGGCACACATATGTGCACATGCATGCACCCACACATACACAAATAATAAGTAAAAATAAAGAAGAAAAATGATTTTAACTTGTCTTAGTCAGTGTCCTAGCTCTGTGAAGAGACACCATGATCATGACGACTCCTAAAAGAAAGCATTTAACTGGGCTGGCTTACACTTTCACAAGTGTAGCTCATTTTCCTATGGCAGCACACTGGCAGACATGGTAGCTGAGATCTCTGTGCTTGGATCTGAAAGCAACAGGAGGAAAAGGATACTGGGACTGGTTTGTGGTTTTGAAAGCCCAAAGTCCATCCCCAGTGACACACTTCCTCCAACAAGGTCACACCTCTTAATCCCTCTCAAGTAGTGCCGCTCCTTGATGATCAAGAATTCAGATATACGAGTCTATTGGGACCATTCCTATTTAAACCACCACTTAACTGGTACTCATATAAAACATAAAAATTATACATATTAATAGATTAACATATATTGTCTCCATAAATGCACACACTGAGTGGTATCCAAATTATTTGCCTTTTGATATTACTATTTGTTATTTGTACATAGTTATAAATGTTCAAAATTTTGTCTTCTAGGGTATGTGTATATGTGTCTTTGCTGTGCTGGGGACCAAAACCAGAGGCTTATGTGTGATTAGCATCCACTGTACCACTGAACT
>NW_004949202.1:1059632-1060146 GCF_000317375.1 Microtus ochrogaster
TTGTGTGTGCCTGTGTGTGTGTTGCTCAAAGACATTGTCTGTCATAGCACCCGGGTTTAGAGAATGCTAAACACACAGCCTGTGTATGTTTTGGATTTTGTTGTTGAAACGGGGTCCTACTATGTAGCACTGACTGTCCTGGAGCTCTGTGTAGGCCAGGCTGGTCTCTCACTAGCAGATCCTCATGCCTCTTATCCATACCCAGCTTGCTTGCATTTTGTTATAATGAAATAAAACATACAATTATCTAAGTTATAGTAAAGCCAATGTTGAATAAGAGAACTATAAAAAAACCCCACAGATATAACAAAGATATGGATCAAATTTAACAAACTGGAGCAGATGACAAAGATGTAGCATCTAAGACTTGGTGCCTAATTCTGTGTCCCCCAGGAGAAATGGTTTGTTTAGTCCAAACAAGTCAGTACTGGAGATTTTAGAGAACAGGGCCTTGCACCCACCAAGGCCATGCCTTCTGATCCTACCACAGTCCAGCCTCGGGAAATGTACTCAT
>NW_004949202.1:1062066-1066167 GCF_000317375.1 Microtus ochrogaster
GGCACCAGATCTCATTACAGATGATTGTGAGCCACCATGTGGGTGCTGGGAATTGAACTCATGGCCTCAGGAAGAGCAGCCAGTACTCTTAACCACTGAGCCACCTCTCCATCCCCCCTAACTTTCTGAAACATAGCTAAAAACAGTATCTTAGAACCATGGCTCCACACATGATGATGGCCAGATGTCATCAGTTTCTCAGCTTCTCTTCCGTCTGCCTCTACGGCGCTGTGGCTTTACTGATAATCCTTGCTTGGCTTTATTTGCATCATCTATTTTTGGCTATAAAATTTCAAAGTAAAGTTCATGTGATTAATGAAAATTGAAAGAGCCAGGGTTCATGATATCCTTCTGCTATCACTTCTCTGTTAGACTCTCCATGAGGGTCTGTTGGGCTGACTGCATTGCTGAGCATCGGACCCAGGGCTATGCTTGTGCAAGTCAAGTGTTCTGCTGCTGGCCCGTTTGATTGTATTTGAAACAGGTCTTCCTAAGTTGCCCAGGTTGAATAGAACTCTCCATTCCCCTGTGTCAGCCTACCAAGTGATGGGATCATAGGTGTGTACCACCACACTCCACATAGGTTGGTTACATGTGATTGGCTCCAGATAGATAAACTGCCAACATGATCACTCCAAGGTATGGTTGATGGGAAGGTTAGTGTAGCTACGAGGGAGAGAACAACCAGAGTCTCTGGAAGAGTCCAGAGCAGAGAGAGAAAGTAGTAGATTGAACATGGCCAACAGATTAGACTTGGCCATGAGAGGGCCAGGGGGAGAGTGAGCGATGAAGAGAAAGAGATGACCGAAAGATGGAAAGGGAGAGGGAGAGAGGGAGGGAGGGAGGGAGGGAGGGAGGGAGAGAGAGAGAACAGTCAAAATAAGGACACTAAAAAGCTAGGGCTAGGAAAGTTCGTGAGCAGACGTTTAAGGTAAGGGATGGGTAAGGAAAGTCAGGATGCCAGCATGGGCTCTGAAATGTGCAGCTGCTTCTTGTGCCGCCGAGGGAGCCTGGAAGCCAGCATGAGCTTTGGGGTGTTAACGGGCATCACAGATACCATTTTCCCTTCTGCGAGTGATCAGGGAACTAGCTTCTTTGGTAGAGGGGGACCGGCATCACAAATTCCTGAAGAATGCAGGCTGTGGTCTAACCACCAGAATTTGGACCTGACAGTTAATACTGATTTTTTTTTTCTTTTGATACAGGACCTCATGGAGTCAGACTGGCTTTGAACTCTCTATGTAGCTGAGAAAGCCTTAGAGTTCCCATCCTCCTCCCTCTAACTCCCAGGTGCTGAGTTGACAGATGCGCCCCGCCACACCTGGGATATGTGGTGATGGAAATCAGACCCATGGTCTTGTGTATGCCAGGAGTCACTCTGCCAACAGGTCCAGATCCCCAGGCCTGGACTGGATATAGGGTAAAATGTCTGTGCCCACGTTTGGGTTTGACAACCCACCAAATCCTCCAATCCCTGAACTTGAAAACCCACCAATCCCTGAGCTAGAAAGCCCACTAATCCTGACTGCTAGGATGCCTTTTCCCTCAGAGCTGCAACACTTAACACTGGCTATTCACAAACGCTCATGGGGAAACACATTGGTGTGGCACCTCCTGAGAAAGCAAAGGCCCAAACCAGTGCCACGACAGCCTCCAAATAGCCTGCCAGGGACCAGGCCTCAGGTTTGGTTTATTGGAACTGAACAAGCAGTTCTTGGAAAGACCACAACTCAGGGTCAGCCAATTAGTAAGCGCCTGCAGCCTTTTGCAAGCTTGAAGTAGTTAAAGATAGCTTCTCCTGGAAAGACTCTAACCACTAAGCCACCAACCAATCCTGTAGCAACCTATAAACTTTGTATTTAAACCCACCAATCAGCTGCCAGACTAACATCCCCTCCCTGGAATTCTCCTAATCTTGCTTAAAAGGAGCCTGCGAGCTTCTCTTGGGGTGCTGTTTTGGCATTTTGTCAGATAGTTTGACCCCCGCATGCAAGAATTAAGAACGCTTGTTGAGTGCATACATGTCTGGTGGTCTCTTATTGGACTTCTTGCAAACCATAACACTCCCTCTTGGGAGTTTGTCACGTTTGTCAACCATCCACTTAGAAAACCATTGTTGACTATGGAACTCATGGAGTTTGCTTTCTCTCTTAAGTTACTTACTCTGGTCAACTCGGTATTGAACTCTCAAATGTTAGTTACATGACTGCTCCTATCAGTGAAAACAGGTCCTCCACTCATGACATGGTTTACACATAGTGAGAATTCATTTCTTTCCTGGTCATGGTGGCACATACAAGACTTGGTACAAGACTTGGGTAGGAGAACCCCAAGTGTGAGGCCAGCTTGAGCCTCAAAAGATACAACAACAACAACAGCAGCAGCAACAACAACAAAATGGAAGTGTAGTTATCACCAGACGCTGTGGAGGACTGTTTCACGATTATGTCAACTTGGTGAGCCAATGAGTTTGCTGGAATTACTAATAGGGGTCTAGGTGTGGGAGGAGTTACTTGAAGGGGCAGGGAGGACTCAAAGGCATTACTGAAAAGCTCACCCTGACATGGTGAGAACCTGAGGAAAGATGTAACTGTGGATGGAGTTTTCTGTGAGATTTGCAAGCGGCTCAACATTTGGTAGAAACTTCTCTCTGTAACTCAGTGGGAGTTGTTTATTATTTCCACGACATCCAGGAGGGGCCCTGGTGAAGCTTGTCCGCCCGCAGCTCGCCAAGTCACGTGATGTTTGTTTACTTTCTGAGTCTCCTGAGCCACACCTCTCCTTGGTGGAGGGGGATGCTTCAATTCAAAGGAAATTGCTGTGTAAGAGGAGAGCCTTCCGTTCTAAGGTCTGGTTTTCTTGGGTTCTAAATGATGGGGTTGAGAGTCTATCTTTACGCCACATCCCCAAATTTCACAGGTGACACCATGGAGTCATTGGTCACCTGTGCACCATGGAGAAGGACGCCTTGAAAACATGAAATGGAGTATGCATTGGAGTACTGCCGGGCCTTTTGGAGTCACAGGCTCATTTTTGCGTAGCTACCCAAACGATCTCTTCTTTTCTTTTAGCGTCTGATTACTTCAGAAAGGCTGGCTCAGTGGTGACTTTTCTGTATCATTTTCCCCTGTAACGTGGAAGACTTCCAGTCTGCTCACTGGATTCTTTCATTTGAGGCAACAAGGACAAGAATCAAATCAAATCGTCGTTTTCAATATTTCCATGCTACAGTGGTTTTCTTCTTCCAGCACACGCTTTCAAATAAATGCCTGTGTGTCACGGATAACCTTGTATGGTTTGTTGATACCCTCAAGGTCACATTCCTGAGCAATTAAACAGTGTGACTGTACACTAGTTACATCTCTGTTGTTTTAAGTTGCAGCACTGTGGTGGTTTGAATAGGTATGGCTCCCTAGACTCATGACTTTGAATGCTCTGCACCAGTAGGAGGTGTGGCCTTGTTGGAGTGGGTGTGGCTTTGTTGGAGTAAGTTAATAATTGTGGAGGTGGGCTTTCAGGTTTCATATGCTTAAGATACGCTCCAGTGTGGCACACAGTCTCCTGCTGTCGACAGACCAAGATGTAGGACTCCCAGTTCCTCCTCAAGGCCCCCGCCTGCCTGCCTGCCATCATGTCCTGCCATGATATGAACTAAAGCTCTGAACTGTATGCCAGCTCCAATCAAATGTTTTCCTTTATAAGGGTTGCCATGGTGTCCCTCATAGCAATAGAAACCCTAATTAAGACAAGCACCCAACCCATGAAGCTGTCATGAAACTCATTTAGTGAGTGTGACCTACCACACGCTTAGTGGCTTTTTATTAACTATAGACATTTTCTGTGTCACGTGTTCTCTGGCCCAGACTTTGAGGCCAGTTTAGCTAGCTCCTTTACTCAGGGCTACAGTAAAGATGCCAGCTGAACTCTGTACTTGTCGGGATGCCCAACAGGGCAAGACCCCTCTTCCAAATTCACTCAAATTGGCAACAGTTTGCCGGGCGGTGGTGGCGCACGCCTTTAATGCCAGCACTCGGGAGGCAGAGGCAGGCGGATCTCTGTGAGTTCAAGGCCAGCCTGGTCTACAAGAGCTAGTTCCAGGAC
>NW_004949202.1:1067150-1078834 GCF_000317375.1 Microtus ochrogaster
GAACACAACATGGAGACCAAGTCAGTAAGAAGTGTTCCTCCACGGCCTCTGCTTCAGGTTCCTACCTTTGGGATGGAGTTAATGCCTTCCCAGTGTGAAGTTATGCCATCGATTAGAGATTAATAAAGGAAAAATTCTTTAGTGACTGGGTCTGGCTAATGCACCAGAGAGAACAAGCCTTGAACAACATCCCATAGCTTATAGAGTTTCACGGCCCCAAGTTACATTTTGAGCAATTAAATATGATTCACAGAGACAGAAATTCCAAGGTTTTGGTGTTTGGGAGAGAGATTTACAGTGTAAAAATATTATCACAGTCAGTCTGGCACAGACCAGCGCTGCTTTTTCCAGGCAGCTGTTAGCCAAGGTCATCCTGTCTGCCTGGCGGAATTATGCAGATAAGAGAACCAGCGTACACCTTCATCCAGTTCTACTTCATGCAACTTAATGTTTCTTAAGCAGGGCTTGTAGGTTCTTTCTAACGTCAACTCCCTCTGTTCCCTGGCTTCTTTGATGCAGAAGTGTAAGCCGAACCTACCCCTCCCTCCCCAAGCAGTTTTTTGGTAATGGTGTTTATCACAGCAATAGGAACCCTAACAAAAAAACACACATGCACATGCAACACGCATGCACACATACACACACTCACGTGCACGCACACTCTCTCTCACGCACATGCACACACTTTAATGGCAGATGTGTATAAATTGTAAGAGAATGCTATACAATTTTACTCTAGGAACTTGAGTATCTGAGGACTTTGGTACTTCACGGGTATCCTAGAACCAGTCCTCTGCAGATATGCCTGTCCTATGAATCTGAACTGTCTCCCAAAGGCCTATATCGTGAAGGCTTGGTCCACTGCTTGGCACTGTCGGGAGATGGTAGTCAGCCTTAACAGGTGGGACCTAATGGGAGACATTCGAGTCACTGGAGATGTGAACTTGAGGGGGACATTGGGACCCCATCTCTTTATCTCTTCCCTGTCCTTTTCTTCTCAGCTGCCATCGGATACACGAGCACCCTTCTGTCACGTAGGCTCAAAGTAACCAGGTCAGGTGACTTCAGATGGAAACCACTGAATGTGAGAGATAAAAGAAGCCTTTCTCCTTATGTCTGTGTGTTCATGTGTGTGGGCGCACACGGAGGCCAGAGGACAACCTTGTGTGGTCTTTCTCATGCACCCGCCCCTTCTTTTTAGGAGACAGTCTCTCACTGACCTGGAACTCAAAAGTAAGGTAAACTGGCCAGCCAGTGAGACTGAGAGACCACCCTGCCTCCATCTCCCCATCAATGGGATTTCAAGAGTATAACACGATGTTTAGCTCCACCCCCCCTTTTTTACTTGGGTTCTGGGGATTGAACACAGACAGGCACTCTACCAGCTGCACTACCTCTTCAGCTTCCCTTCTCCTTCGTATGCTTAAACAAATCTCAGGTATTTCAGTACAGCGCTAGAAAGCTGATACAGATACTAAGGGGTAAGCACACAGGCCTTTGAGGATTATGTGGGGATACACATGTGTGTGTACAAGATAAAGAAGCATAATTCTCACTGACGCCCATGACAAAATGGCTGACAGCTGCTGCTCTCTAAGATGCTCTGTGGATACTGAAGGTAAGATAGCAGCTAGTGCATAAGCCCTGGACTGACTTGGCTTGTTCACACTGTTCACTGTGCTCCCATGGCAACCAGAAAGAACCATTCTCCAGCCTGCTCAGCTTCACTTCTGCTGGCAGTGGTGGTAGCCATCGCCATTCCGGGACTCTCAGAAGACTTCCAGGACTATGATTGTTTCTTCTAAGGCAGAGATGCCCAAGCTTCTGACATTGTAGTATGACAATGCCATCCACAACTCTGTTGGGTTGCCTCCATAGTTAGCCTTGAGGACATGAATCCCACAGACCCCATGTCAGACAGGCTTCTGTGCTCTTATCAAACACTTCTGTGTAACTCAGTGAGACTTGCTGTGTGTACGCAGTCCAGAGAACATGGTCTTTGTGTGACCTCTTCCTGCATTACATGAAGGATCGGATCATGTTAGAGTCTGGTCTGTTAAGTGTCTGCCATCCTCCTGCCCTCATGGCCCTGCTTCTAGCTCTACAACCCCATTTGCCATCAGGGGGCTTCCATTATTCGATTTATTTAGTTTTATATATGTGTATCAGCATGAGTGTGCATTGTGTATGTGAGTGTGTTGTGAATTGTGTAATATGTGCATGGCATCGTATGAGACATGAGTGTGGGCACATGTGTGCGTGGTGTATAATGTTTGTGTTGTGTCATGTGTGTGTATGTGTGCATGGCATATGATGTGCGGTGTTGTACGGTATGTGAGTGTGTGTTGTATGATATGTGTGCTGTATGATGTGTTAATAAAAGGGGAACTTGGTTTGGTGGAGTCCACCTGTGAGTCCAGTACTTGTGAGGCTGAGGCAGGAGGATTGTGAGTTTGCGTTCAATCTGGGCTACACGGTGAGATCTCATCTGAACTAAGTAAATGAATAATATAAAAGTAGGTTTGCTTTCTGCCTTGGCTCTGTGAGCGATGAGGGTTGGGGGCCATAAGTGATAACCAAGGTCTTCATGTTCAGAGACAGGACTCTTGTGGGTATTTTTTTTTTTTTTTTGCTATCACTAATTCGTTGTTATCTCTGCAAATATTTTTTGAAGTACAATAAATAAGTCACTGCACAGGTGAGAGACAACCGTGCAGGTGACAGGGGACCATATGGTGGTTACAAGACAGAGTTGAACGTTCCAAAGGACAAAACACTCACATTCGTCTGCAGTGATTAACGAGGGTGTGATGACCAGCTGCCATGACTCACAGTCCCATACACAATCGCCCCGCAGTAAGCATCACCATCCTGCAGTCTGAGCAGGAAGCATGTCATTTCTGCGGCTTTCCGAAGCCTCACTAATAATGAGGTCACATCGCTGGTTCAGTTTGGCTGCACGGGAGCGAAGCTTCGAGGTCCTTCTGCTTGACTCTAGGTTCTTCCTATGTTTTTCTCTCTCTGATCTGACTCAGAGCCAAGAAGGTTCTCTGTATGTTTTGTATGTCTAGGAACCGATACATATGTGTGTGTATCGGCCGGGGGCAGGGTGCGGGAGCTGTGAGTGTAGAGGCCAGAGGCTGACATTGGCTGGCTGGCTTCCTCTGTCTCTCTCCATCTTATTTTCTAAGACAGCATCTCTCTCTGAACCTGGAGCTCACTGATTCAGCTAAGACACCTGGCCAGTGAGTTCTAGGGATTTGCCTGTCTCCACCCCACTGGTGCCGGGGTGATAGGCATGGACCACCACACTGACATCTGAACTCAGGCCCCGTACTTGTGCAGTGAACACCGAGTCGTTCCTGGCCACTCCCCTCGTAGTAGGAGTCATTATTTTCTTCTATCTTCTCCCGTCCCTCAGAACACAGGGGATGAAACAGAAGCAGGTATGCCCTGGTAGACCGGGGAGACATGAGGGTGGGTGCTGAAGGAGGTTCTCACATTCCTGTGATGGGCACCCCTTCTGGGCTACTTGGATAGAACTCGTTCATCTTCCTAAAAGAGGTTTCCAATCCCAAGTATCCACCCTGAGAGGTTTAATCTCCCTAATGATGTACCGCTCTCACCAGAGAGAGACTTTTAAGCTAATAACAGATTCTCAGACCAAAAAAGAGCGGGGGAGGGGAGTTAAGCAATTACCTAATGCCTCAGCTGCCACGCGGGGCTTCATCAACAGGGGTCACCAGGCAGGGAGAAGCAGCCATCTTAACCTCACCCAGACGACCACCCAGTTCTTCAGCTTAGCCTTGCAAAAAGATTTAAAGAGATTTTCTCAGCACCAGCTTCCTGATTATTAAACCAAGCCACAGCTGATGGAGTGCTGGCCATGGCTCTCAGCAAAGGGCTGGAGCTCCAGGGGATCCTGGCGTCTGGCAGAGAACAGCACTAGCAAGCGTCCTTTCTGCTGGCCAGTGCTGTCCATGCTTCTTCTGATGGGTGGTGGGGAAGCCCTTGCCAGAAGCTTCCGCTCTTATCCTTGGGGAGTGGGAATCTTTTCTTAGGGAGCAGGCTGGGATAGGGCCAGCTCAAGGGGATTAAGGCTGATAGAACACCAAGACAAAGGGATGGCACAGTTTCTTATCCTTGAAATGCCCTGTGGAAGAGGAGAGAAGTGTGTGTGTGTGTGTGTGTGTGTGTGTGTGTGTGAATGGGGGGGTCAGGTTGTGTGCTCAGATTCATTGTCCTTTGTCTTTTTGATTAAGAAAGGGCTGGCTTGAGCCAGAGTGAGCTACCCCCTGGAGCTGGCAGTCATGCTTTGGGAGGGTGCATTAAAGATGTGGGAAATGTAGAAGGGGGGGAGAGAAGGAAAGACAGAGAGAGGGAGAGAAAGACTAGAGAGTAGAGGAGAGGTTGTTCAGTTGGGGAAGTGTTTGACTCACTCTGGGTTTGGGTCCCTAGCACCCACATTAAAAAAACTGAGTTTGGTGGCATATGTCTGTAATTATAGCTCTGGGGAGGAAGGAACTGGAGACAGCAGACCCTGGATTCTTTGACCAGCCACTGAATTGATGGTCTCTAGGTTTAGCAAAAGGACTATCAAACAAACAAACAAAAAAGGTTAAAAAAAATAAGCTGGAGAGCAATTGAGAATGAGACATCAGCCATCAATGTCGGCCTCCACATGCATACCTGTATACACCCACAAACATGTACATACACAACCCAAACACGTGCCCATGTACATACACAACCCATACCACCCCTCGCCCCACAATGCAAACACGTGAAAGTGGCAAGAAGAGAGAGTGGAAAGCCTTTAGAAATTTTATCGTTTAGCACATTTAAGATTGTCCTCTAACATGTGAGTCTGGCGTGGTTTCATGGGTGTTGCCAGAAGACCCATCAGTGTCTCTGTAGGTTTCTCTTTTTAAATCCCCCCAGGGCTGATGTGGCCCACAGATACTTGCTTACCCCAGGAGGGACCAGGAGAGGAACTTGAAGCTGACGAATCCATTGATTAAAGAGCCCCTTCCGTATCCCCTAGGGATTCATGCCATCCCCGTAGGTGGCTCCTTCCAAGCTAGGTCTCATGCCCACATAGCCATCAAGATGGCACTAGTGTGAGCTGCCTATGAGGGCAAGGGGAAAAGGCAGGGGCAGCTGAGCTAAAAGTCAAAGACAAGAAGCCGGGAGAACAGGGTAGCTGATGTGAGATTCCATCCGCTGGGGAGGCATAAACATTGCCTGTCCCTCCTCAGAAAGTCTCACTGAGAAACCAAAGCAGGATCCTACCATAGTTCCCCACCGTCTGGGGAGCCAGTGAGTTTATTAGGCTTATTCTTAAAACATGGGTAAGGGGTTATTGGAAAGAACACTGGCAACTTCAAGAAGCTGTACTGAGAGGGAAGTCTTCATGTAACACGGATGATGGTTTCTGTGTGTAAGGGGTCGCAGCAGTAAAGAAACTGCTGGCATGAGCACTCCATGATCCAGGGAGGAGTTTTTAGTGTGGATAAGAGAAAGAGAACAGCCAGAGGCACCTGGGTGAGTCTGCCATGACTACCTCTTTAGGACAGAAAAAGGGGCACGGAGAAAAGGTGGGGAGAGAAGCAGACTGACAATTGCCAGGGCTATGGGAGCAGAGAAGATAGCAGAAAGGATGGGAAGGTCCTGCCAGTTCCAAGGGGCTACGCTGCGGTGAGAGGAGGGCAGGTTAGCTGGAACCGCCTGGGAACCACTGTGGGGCTCTGACCTGTTGAAGGCCTATTTGAGTCAAGAGAGAAGTAGATGCCCCTTGTGGAGGTGGGGAGCTGCCGCAGTGGATAAGATAAGACAGCTTTTCTGGCAAGCAAACCCACTTTACAAGGTCTCTGTGGAGTACTGAGGATTTACTGGATCCAAGTCCAGCCTGAGCTGAACCCAAATTGTCATTTTGGCGTGTTGGAACCTGACAGTATCCTCATAGTGTATAGATGGAGACCCTCTTCAAATAAATCTGCTGGTGGCTACGTCAGAGGAACAGCAGGTGGCAACTGACTTCAGGGAATGGGCCATCAGGAAGCAAAGACCTGCTGGGTAAAGCTCTGATAGGAAAGGCCGAGAGCCTTCGCCCAGAATGTCTCTTGCCACCGCTGTGTCTTTGCAAGTTTGTTTACTGCCATTTTTCTCTGGTATCTGGTATGGTGTGAATGGGCATAGGGAGAGCGCCCCAGTGCCCTTAATGCAGTGTGATTATTTCTGAGAAATATCCCATCCTACTGTGCATTTTTACCTGTGGGTTATTATGAAGATGATTTCCTAGGTGGTTTTGTTTAGCTGACCAGATGATTTTATACAATAATAGTGTTAGAATAGGATTTTGATGACTGAGAGTCTTTAATAAATATAGTCAGGGATTATGGTAAAGGTTAGCTTAGTAGGAAATTTAATATAGGTAAAGATAGGAGAAAATATTGTCCCCACTCATGATAAAACCAGGGCTTCAGAGGATAGAAAACAAGAACAAGGAAATGTCACACAGCTAGCGTCTCTTGAGGAACCATATAGACTGTGGTTTAGGTTAATGACTGAGGAAAGCAATGGAGTCCCAGAAGCCCAGCATGCTAAAATTCTTTCAATCTTAATATAGAGAGATGTGCTCACAGGTTTTGGTGTGTATCATAGTTAAAACAAAACCTTAAAAATAACTTAAGACTACATTGGGGTGTTTTTGTTTAATAGCGTTGAGGTGACAAACCCAAAGATACAACATGAAGTTTAGAAAGGCACATAGTTGAGTCAGGGACTCATTTAGGTCAGGGAACAAGAACAAAGTAGTTCAGTTATTATTAGCTGTCATGCCTTTCTTTCTAGATTTCTGGTCGGTGATCAAAGATGATGACTAATCCCTTATACCCAATTCTGCCCTTAGTTTTCTGATATAAAAAACTGTTGATGAGTGGGTATGCACCCTGAAGATTTAAAGTAGAGATGACACTGTTCTTCACGTATCAAAGTTTAGATTTGTGATTCTTTTAAGATTTCTTATAAGATTTCCTTTTGAGATAAATAATAAAATAATTGGTCCTTTCTTGGCAAAATGTAAAATTGCAAAATGCAGCCTGCCAGTAAAAGAACTGGCTGAGAAAAATACTTTGCTTGCTTACACTTTGTTAATCTATAACACGTTGTTTGGGTATAAACGTATATGGGTTCTTGTTTTTCACCTGTAGTACATAAAATGTTTGCTCATGTAAGGGATATGAAAAACATGCTGTCTTTTTAAGCTTGTATTCATTGTAATCATTCACATGAAAAATGGAATGTATCAACATTGTAATTTTTATATTGCTTGAAAGATTTTGCTAGGGTATATAAGCTGTAAGAGGAAAAACAGTTAGTTAGAAGGAAAACGTCAAGAACGAGAAAAGGAAAACACCAGAAAGACGTAGAAGGAAAGTTAGAAAGAAGACATCGAGATAGATAGAAGGGAAACAAACAAACAAAAATGAGTACACAGAAAGAACAATAAAATGAAGAACTAAACTTTGGCCTCAGAAGAGACCTCGAGTATTTGCCTATTGCCGGTGGTCGTGTCAGAGGAGCAGCAGCTGACAACTGAAATTCAGGTGTCAGCCCCCAGGAAGCAAATCACTGATGGGTGAATCTTAGTTAGGCAAGACCCCAAGACCACAGACTCCAGAATGTCTTTTGCTTTCCTTCTACGTCTTTCTGGTGTTTTCCTTTTCTCGTTTGGGGAGGGGGCTGCCATTCCGCATGGGGGGGGGGTCACAGCCTTGCAAACCCGCTGCGGAGAGCTGCAGCCTGGAGGGAGGGGAAGTGGAGCCTGGGGTGGTGGGAGTTCTCCGTGCACACACGGAGGACAGGGGGACAAATGGGATGCGTAACAGAAAAGCTTCCTGGAGGAGAGGGCAGTTCCTAACTGGAAGTGACGTCATAAGCTGAAAAGGAGCTAAGTTATAAAGCCGATTCCCCTGGGGTGGGAGGAAAGAAGGAAGGGTAGGTACCCGGAGAGACAGCTCATTGGTTATGAGCTTTGTTCTTGCAGAGGACCTGGGTTGGATTACTGAAATGGAGGCTCACAATTGTCCATGACTCCTGTTCCACTCATACACATAATATATAAAATAAAATAAGTAAACCTAAAAGAAGAGAAATGAATGGAGAATTTTCTTTTATTCTCTGAATCCAAGTTGAGTTTTCCTTTTTTCACTTCCCTGTGTGTAGCTCTTACACCCACGGACCCCAGTATCCACCCCAGAGACAGAAGCAGCTGAGGAACAGAGTCAAGAAAAGCTTCTCCTGCTTAGTATCTGCTTAGTTGGCTATTCGGTATCTCCAACCCCTCTGACATGAGCTAGCAGTGGGCACCAAACAGAGTCCTGATCCCACCAAACAGCAAGGCTAGAGCAAGGCGGGGCAAAGGCTTTCTTGTCCTGATGAGGCCAAGAGTCAGCTGGCTGTGGGCAGCAGTCACAGAATTACTCTCAGGACAGTTATGCTTTTCATAATTCTCTCCCAGGTACAACCTACCTAACGGGATTATTCAGCGTCCTACATCTGGGCCAGGCGTGGAGTCTAGACTCTGGGGGGGGGGAGGGTGATAAGTACAAGTACCAGGAAATATAGAAACTTGAAACTTGGTCCCAACAGTTAAGAGTTAGGTATTAATCATTACCAGTCTGGAAATGTATAAAAAAGAACCACTGTTCACATAAAAGTGATATGTAGACCTATTAGAAACTATTAGACTTATACCTGGACAATACTATTTTAGGTTGGTATCTCACCCTCTACTAAGTGCAAAGATATAAAGGCACCATACTATTAAAGGCTACAGGGTTTGAATGCCTTTCATGTTTGTAACCACTTGTCTGCTGCCAGCCTGGGCACAATATGAATAGCACGTGCTTGCAATGTAAAAATCATGCATAGCTATGAGGTAAAGGTTAATTAATGGCAATAAAGGAGTGGGGAAGAGGAAAAGAAACTAAAATGAGTAAATGTTAATGATTTTTGGATAAGGACGAAAGAGAAATGAATTGAAACTGCTGTTGCTTAAACACATTAGAACTTGTATAAACAGAGAGAGCTGGAGCTACTCAGGGCCACTTGCCTGAATGACAATGGGAAGTCAGGGTCTTCTCTCCACACCTCCATCCTGCATTCCCGAGCCAACATCTAACCTCTTGGGAGGAAGGGACAGGAGGGCCAGAAGTTCAAAGCCATTCCCTGCTTCACACAGAGTCCAAGGAAGGCCTGAGCTGCATCCCATTTCAAAAGCAAAGCAGGATCGATGAGATGCCTCAGAGGGTGAAGGCACTTGCTGCCAAGACTGGGACCCGAGTTTGATTCCCGGGACACACGTGACGGAAACAGGAGCAGCTTCCACTTGTTCTCTGACTCTCAGCCACACATGGCGTTAGCCATGGCACACACATGCACACAATTACACACACACATAAAAAGAAAGTGAAAACAAAAGCAGGTTTTCAGATCCTGCACAGCTTACCATTTTCATGTTGACTCATCCTCCCAAGGTCGGATAAATGGTGGAAAATTAAGGGGACTCGGAAGGGAAAGAAACCACCCACTCGTAGAACTACTTTGTGCTTCTCTTGCTGACTCAGAGTCAAGACCTTCCAATTCATCTGACCGGTCGTACAGGCTTGGTTGGTTGCGCACACCTTTAATTCCAGCCCTTGGGAAGCAGAGGCAGGTGGATCTCTGTGATTTTGAGACCAGTCTGGTCTACATAGCAGGTTCCTGGACAATCAGGACTACAAGACCTGTTGTTACAAACAAACAAGCAAACAACAACAACAACAACAACAAAACCCACCTAAATTGTCTACACAGGTAAGGTGTGTTTCTCTAAAGACATATCAAGCAAGGCTGTTATAAGTAAGTCAGCTGTCTCCGCCTCGGACTGGAACATTTTCACCCTGCAGCTCTCCATATCATTATTCCCCTCTCATCCCTAAATCTAGACAACACACCCCAAAAGCTGTCTTCCAGTTCCATGTTTTCCTTTTATTGAAAATAGTTTTTTTTTTTTTTTTCTCGTATGATATAGCCTCCCCTCCTCTACTCTTCCCAGTTTCTGCCCGCCTCCCCTCCTGTCTGGATCCAGCCCCTTTCCGTCTCTCATTAGAAAACAACAAACAGGCTTCTAAGAGAGAACAATAAGATAAGACAAATTATAATAAGCTAGAACAAAAACCAAGCACACACCAGAATAGGTTAAATCAATCAGAAGGAAAAAAGCCCAAGAAAAGACACAAGAAGCAGGTATAGAAACAGAGACCCTCTGTTCACACACTCAGGAACTTCATGAAAACACTGAGCTAGAAGCCATAATATATCCACAAAGGTGTGGATGGATTGACTTTTCACTCTTCTTGTCCCTACTTATCCTTCTAGATTATGGTGCTATTTAAACATTACCTCATGTTTGTAAATAAAATTAATGTGTGGTATTTTACACGAGAATTTCAAAGTGTGCTAAAATTAGACGTGGCTGTTTTGTACATGAGAGATGCTGTGAAATGATATAGAGTTTAACACATTGAAAATATTAAGATCACTTACTGGTGCTTGAAATAAAATGTTTTCCCATCACAAAAAGAAGAAAATGAAAACTAGTTTTTCTCACAAGCACGACTGTCTAAAGAACAAATTAAATATCTGTTTTTTTTTAAAAATCTCCATTTCCTGCCTCAAGCTATTTATTTCTAGCAAGTGCTGTGCAATCAAGTTCTTCTCTTATGTATTCTAGTTTAAATTGGACTTAGTCCATAAACGTGGTTTGGCAGTTAAAAGAGCTGCCTGCTCTTGCGGAGGACCTGGGTTCAGTTTTCAGCACCCCCATGGTGGCTCACGACTGTTTGTACCCCTAGTTCTGGAGGACCTGATGATTCTTTGGAACCCCGAGGGCTCCTGCTTACACTAATCTGAGTACATATATGCAGGTACACACACATAAAATGAAATTCATACACACAGAAGGATGAAGGACGGGAAGAAGGCATCGTGTCCTCAATAGCCCCTGCACACCTCTGGCTCCTGCTTGCTTTCCAGACACCTCCAGCCTCTCGTGCTGCAACAGGATTTGGTTTCCTGGGCTCTAGCGGCAGCAGTTAAAGTTGCTCAGTTTCTTATATATTCACTCACCCTTTCCCTTCTGAAGGACGCTCTTAGTAAAACCCTTCCTAGCACCTTATGCTCCCATCATGTTAAGGGTTCTTGTGATATTTCTCAGTCGGTGTAGGCATTTATAATATAAAGAAATGTAAGCTTATAGGGAACACGGACAGAAAAATATCACAAAAACTATCGTATCACTGCATGGAAAGACAAGTGCAGATGTTTGTGTAAGTGGACCCGAGGCCCCTGGAGATTAGGGTCAATCTCCGCCTTTCCTTTTCTGGCCTCGCTCCTTACATCAGTCCTCAGAACCAGCCACTTCCTGAATTTAGCATGCCTCCGTTGCTTAAAAGGTATTATCTGCATGGTTTAAAATTTATAGAGGGTAATTTCAATTAAAAGCTAAGTTTCAAATCCATGTTCGGTACATTTTAGGTGAGGGAGTTAGACTGGGCCTCGCCAGGCAGCCGAGAAGGCCTGGATCTCACTGTGCAGCCTGGATCTCACTGTGCAGCCTGGATCTCACTGTGCAGCCTGGA
>NW_004949202.1:1078954-1080246 GCF_000317375.1 Microtus ochrogaster
CTCACTGTGCAGCCTGGATGACCTGAAACTTACAACCTTCTCACCTCGTTACCCAGTGCAGTGTGGGAACCGTTCATACACACGGCACTGTGTATTTGGAGAAAATGGAAAAGCTACCCACAGTTTGAAGCTCCTCTATGCCAAGTAAACAATGAGTCGGATTTAATTTGCCCATTTATGTTTCTACTGCCTGCTGAATAGACAGGTAGAGGGGCACGTGCTTGACCAAGATACCCTCAATCATTTGTCTTATGCTTTCTTAGGTTTCATTAAAATTTAATAAAAAAAAAAGTCTAAGATAAAACTCCATTTATGAAATGGAAGGAACTATGAATTAAGGGATGTTTGTGCATAGCTGTTTGATTCTCCCACCTGACAGGCTCCTCTGGTACCACCTCTATCCGAGCAAACTACACACCTTGCCTTTTGGAACTGTGAATCAAAACAACGCTGAAACTGGGCACACTGGTTTGTACCTGAAATACCAGGATCTGGAGGCCGAGACAGGAGGATTACTGTAAATTTGAAGCTATCCCGGGCCATGTAGTGAGAACCTGTCTCAAACCACCCAAAACAAATCAGATACATCACCAAATTCCATTTCACCGGTTAGAAAGGCTACCATAAAGAAATCAAACAATATACGCTATTGACGGTGTATGGAGAGGAAGGAATCCTTATGCAGTGTTGCTAAGAATATAATTCAGTGTGGCCAAAATGGAAATCAGTATGAAAGTTTCTCAAAAAAAAAAAAATGTAGAACTTCAATAGGGGAAAGCCCCCATCAATTGAGCTATATCCTGTATAATCCTCTGATTCCCACCCCTGGCCTAGTTTAGATATGTACTGTGTTTGTGGCTGAAGATGGAACTTTGAATCTCTTTTTAATTCCTTATTTCTAAGTTCTAGTTTGTTGCATGTCTCCCCCCCCCCATCTTTAATAAGAGTGCAAAGAAAACTCCACCAGAGTCTTTGAGCAATGCCTCTCCCATCATTCTGTCTGGAAAGAGCACACAACATTGTTTTCAGATTCTGCAGAAATAGGGGTTTTGCAAAAAAAAGTAGGTGTCTCATCCCAAACACACAGTCTTTCCATTTATCCCCAAAGGGAACTAACCACCGCAAATCCTAGAAACTGAATCACGATAGAGACACCTCTGTTAAGACAGTATCTAAGGTACTTGATTGTGACCTTCACGTTCACAACCACACAGACTTTGCAGAGTGGCGTCGATGTGTCCCAAGCTTGAAACGTGGGGCGGCTTTGCTTTCCTGGTCACCAGCATCATCTC
>NW_004949202.1:1090348-1091407 GCF_000317375.1 Microtus ochrogaster
ATTCTAGATGTTAATGCCCCATAGGAAGCATGACCAGTAATGATCTTGCCATGCTCTGGGCTGTCTGTTCCTTCTAGTAATAGCATCTTTTGCTGCACAGAAGCTTTTTAATTTCATGTTATCTCATTTGTCAATTTATAGGGTTTCTCCCTGTGCCATTGGTATGCTAGTCAGACATGTCTTATCTGTGCCTGTGTGTGAAGTGTTTACCTTTCTCTCCCTCCAACAGCTTCAGCACTACAGGGTTTAAATTAAGATTTTCTGTATATTTTGAACTGATTTTTTTGAACAGGGTGAGATATGTAGATTTATTTAAAATCTTCTTTAGGTGGATGCCCTGTTGTGCCAGCACCATTTATTGCATTAATTATTATTTATTTATTCCAATAAATAACCACTTATTCCAAGTCTCCTTTTCCATTGTGTGTGTATACCCCACTGTATACCTGGCTAAAAGACAATGAAGAATAAAGATCATGGAGTCATTTTTTCCTAATCTTCTCTTTTAGAACATGCTGTCATTTGCACAAAAAGTCTTGTCTGTCTCCAGGGCAACACAGATCCCGCCTCTGGAGAAGGTGGAACTTTCTGTCAGCTTCTCCTTGGCTCTTCCTCTTGTATGCACTTGACCACATCCTGCAGACTCTTTGCCCTGACAACCTGCAGTGGTAAGCCTTGCAGTGGTGGTGGAGAGGGACTTTCCAGTTCCTTTATTGGGGCACCTAGCACATCAGTTCCCGAGATTCTAGAAGAAGGGATGAAATGCTAGTCAGCATCAGTCAGCGTGGGACAAGCTGTGGAGGATGATGATCTCTTCCAGGGGTCAAATGAATACCAGTACCGCTCTGTTCTCTCCTCAGTAAGATCTTGGGGTTTGCAGCAGGGACATTGTGGGAGAAAGCTGTGGTGGGGGCTGACAATTGAACATATCCCCATCAGTCGGCCCTGTTTGCATTTTCACAGTGCAGGTCACCCCGTGCATCTCTGTCCTCACAGATGCTCCAGAAAGCCTGCCTGAGCAGATTAAGAAAGCCTCAGTAGAGCCTTGAGAAGTGAGCA
>NW_004949202.1:1092912-1093774 GCF_000317375.1 Microtus ochrogaster
GGGGTCTACCCAAAGTTCTCAGAATGTCTGCGTGGTGAACTGGAGGTGTCTGGGAGAAACTGGGGCTCACTAGACAAAGGCTGAATTTATTAAACACACAAAGCTATTTATCCACATTACAAGTGAGCAAAAGGAAAAGACATGGAGACTGTCCTGTAAATATAGAAAATCAAAATCCAGGAACACCAAATGTAAGCTGTTTGTTCAGGGAAAAGGAAAGGAGCGGGTCCCCAGCCCTTTTTGTGTCTGTCAGGGACAGAACAAAAATATAAAGGAAAATGAAGCTGTGAAAGCCAGGCCCTGCCCTTCCTCTCCCGAGGTGGTTTCGTCTCCCCTGTTTCTGGATGAAGAGAGCTATGTGGTTGAGGATGCGAGCTGCAGAACCCTGACAGGGAGGCAATCAAAACTGGGGATACCGTCCAGGTTCTACACTTGGAATAAAGCTGTGCCCATGGATGATGCTCAGAGAAAGGGATGTGGGGAGGACTAGAGCCGTGCTGTCAGGATTTGCAGAGGACCTCCAGGCCCTTCTGTGGAGAGACTGTTTCAGTTCCCTTGTATCTATTCCTCTTTCAAATGATTCATCTTTTTCCTTGCCCATACAGTGGCTTTGGAAGCCATGGAGCTATCTGGAGGAAGCACCCTATAAGTGACGGGGTCCTCTGAACCTTTGCAATCACTGTCACTGGTCTATATCCTGGGACACTGTTGCTGGGGCTCCATAGCCGGTGCTTTTCTGAGCTCCTCTGAAGAAGTCTATCCAATCAGTATGTGGGCCCATCCTCTGTCCAGCCTCGGATTCCAGCCTGCAGAGATGGCCAGCAGTAGAAGAGATACAGAACCTGCATTTAACTGTGCAAAC
>NW_004949203.1:0-2288 GCF_000317375.1 Microtus ochrogaster
GTGTGGGTACTTGCTCTGAGCTCAAGTCATCATGATTTGTGATTAATGCCTTCTCCATTGAACCATCTTACCAAGGCTAAATATTTTTTTGAAATTTCAAAATAGAAGTTCCACAAGCAAAAAGTTATCATTTTTGTTCTTTGTTTATTTATCTTACATTTTGTTAATTTTTATTTTTCATTTTTTTGAGCCAGTTTATTATGAAACTGAGATTTGTTTCAGTTTTGCTTTCTGTCTGAGGGTGGCCTGGAACTTATGATCCATCTGATTTAACCTCCAAAGTTGTTGGATTAATGTCGCAGACAACTGTTTCAGTGAGTGAACCCATTATGGTCTTGACTTCTTTGCTTGTATTTTCATTACTTTCACCCTCATAGGTGGATACTAGCTATAAACAAAGAATACTGAGCCTTGTTCATGATCTTAGAGAAGTTAATTAATAAGGTAAACCCTAAGAAAAACATATATAGACCCACCTGAAATTTTGAAGCAGACAAGATCGCCCGACAAAACTGAGAGCATGAGGGTCATTTGATCTTATAAGAGATGTGCCATGCTGGTAGGTTGTTAGGCTGTTATGAGTGTTTCTATAATGGATCACTGGGTCATCACCCTCTTGGCTTCTCTGACACCTTGAAGTGAGTATCATTGCTGTACCATGGGATCCTTGTCAAAAAGTAAGACTGAATCATCAAAAAGTTCCATCTCAAGACAATAAATGGCAAGTGACATTAGAGTGCATCATCTGAGAAAAAAATATACAGATACAAAATGAATGAGTATTTTTGTCACAGTGATGGAAATATAACTACAATGCTGGCCATCACTTCAAAAGCAATCCACTCCAAAAGTTTCTATTTGCTACTAATATAGCTTCATCTTTTCAGGCTTGCTATTTTATTTTATTTTTATTTTGGCAGTTCTACTTATTTCATTCATATGGCTTGATTGTGCTTATAGTTATTGATTTAAAATTTTGTTTATTTGCTATACCGTTATGAGAAAAGACAGAAAAATTTGCCTTCACAGTTCCTACTTATAATAATTCTCAGACTTCTAAGAAATATCAGTGGAAGGTTCTCCCATAGAAAATGATAAATATATGATAGTCAGTTTTTGGCTCTAGTTATAGGGTATCATTCAGAACCTGATACCTAATAATGTATGTGTATGTGGAGATTTGGTTGTAAGAGAATAGATAAATGGCATCACCTAACACATGTGTTGTATGAATATAGGGCTTATGGTTAAGGGTAGAGTAGAGTGTATGGAGCAAGATTTAATACCTAGTTCAAATATCCAACTTTGGTTGTAGAGAAGGGTTATGTCCCAGGATCTGATATGTAGAATTGCATGTATATGTTGGGAAAAGAGTAGATGGCAGGATCAGAGAACTGAAGTGTGCATGACACATCTATGTAAGACAGGCAGAAAATACCTAGCTGGTCTTCAAGCCAGTTATGTGTGTGTATGATTTGTCTGTAGGAGAGAAATTTCCTAAAGGGAGATGATACCTAGATTTGTTTTTATTTACGTGTGTGTGTGTGTGTGTGTGTGTGTGTGTGTGACAGAAAGAGAGATGAGAGACAGAGAGCGCTTATATATTTGAGGCTTTGGCTGTAAGACAGGAAAAAATAAAGAGAACCTGATATCTAGCCCTATGTGTGTTTTCAGAGCTATATACCAGGGGTTTGGTTGTGTATTTGAAGGCACTTATCAGGAACTAATACTCAATCATAGGTAAATTTTAGTGTAGGGGAAAAAGTGCAAAGAACTTGTCACCTACTAATTTATGTTTATGTAAGCTTTGTCTGTAAGGTGAAGAATCCATTACATACAAATGTATGCATGAATGCATGCCTCTGTGTGTGTGTGTCTATGCATGTGTTTGTGTGTATTATGTTTATAGATGCTTCAGTTGTCAGGTAGGGATCACTTCATGTTACCTATCACCACTCTTGTGTATATGTGTGTCAGTGGCTATAGAAGTACGCATTCTGTGCAGGGATTCTGTGCAGTGCCTCACACGAAACCATGCATGGGGTGGTTGTGGCTATAAGGGTGGAGAGATCTTTCATGGCATGCTACCTAGCCCTATGTGGAAGATGTTGGTTATAAGGAAATGGGAAATTTAGTAGAACATGGCATCAGCATCTGTGGGTGTATGTCTAGAGGGGTCTGACCATAGGTGGGGGGATACCTACTGAACCTGACCCAAAGCTCTCTTTCTCTTGTTCTCAGGCTCTATTTCTCTCTCCCTCTCTCTGTTTTTCTCTCTTTCTGTTTCT
>NW_004949203.1:2388-30295 GCF_000317375.1 Microtus ochrogaster
TCTCTCTCTCTCTCTCTCTCTCTCTCTCTCTCTCTCTCTGTTTCTCTCTCTCTCTGTGTGTGTGTGTGTGTGTGTGGTGTGTGTGCATGTTTCCCCTCTCCTTTGTGTACAGCATGCCTAAATGCTAGCAATGACTTTCCTTACTGTCCCCTTAGGCTCTCAGGTACTAGGAAGACAGGCTTGAGCCACCATGCCTAGATTATTTGCATTTGGTGACAGTGTCTCGCTGTCTTGCTAAGTGTTCCAGGCTGGCCTCACACTTGAGGTCCTCCTGCCTCAGCCTTGCATCTGGGCTCATTCAGAGATTCGGCAGTCTGACCATGAACACATTGTAACAAAGGAGAAGCTCCATTCAGATACTGGTGCTTGAGCTCATGGCACCAGGACAGCACCTAAGATCACCCTCAAGTTGCAGTTCCAAATTACATGACTCAGGGGTTTATAAAGGCCATACTCACAAGGCTAGAATCTTCCTGCCTGCGTGTCATTGGGCACACAGCCCTCTGACACAGAGTGTATGTCCTGCCTACTTGCAGTCAGAGGCAAACAAGTTTGTCTGCAGAAGCAAAACCACACAGTTATCTTGCATGAATAAGAGCAGCAGTAAAGAGCAGCAACCTGGACTTCCAGGAAGTTATCCATCCTTGGGCAATAGGGCTTACAAGTTAGAGGCATTTTTGCTTCATAGTTCTCTTAAGCACTTTTCTTAAGCACGATTCTAAACTTCTAAACATAGTGTTCACCATCCCAACCGCTGCAATTATAGGCTTGTGCACGTGGTTCTAGTCACATATTCAGACTCTATTCTCGTCCAGTGGTCTATTTCTACTTTTTCATCAAAAATTACTTTTTTATTTATTTATTTATTATGTATACAATATTCTGTCTGTATGCCTGAAGGCCAGAAGAGGACACCAGACCCCATTACAGATGGTTGTGAGTCACCATGTGGTTGCTGGGACTTGAACTCAGGACCTTTGGAAGAGCAGGCAATGCTCTCAACCTCTGAGCCATCTCTCCAGCCCCCCCAAAAATTACTTTTTATGAAGGCTTTATTGCCTGTATGAATGTTCGCAGGGTGAGCCATACTCCTTTTCCCTCATCTTTTTCATTTTCAGATCTGAATTTCTCTCATTTTTTTTTCAAGTTAAAATAAGTTAAGATTTTCAAAACATCCTCCTGGAATTTTATTTGTTTTTTGTTTGTTTGTTGTTTATATATTTAGAGATAGTTTCTGTGTCTCTCTGGCTGCATAGCTCTGCTAGAAGTAGGACTAGGATGGCCTTGAACTGCCAGAGATCTGCCTGTCTGGCCTCCCAGTGCTGGGATTGAAGGAATTTACAGCCATGCCTGCCTCCTCCTGGAGGTTTGGTTGGATTTTCAGGTTTTGATGTTTACAGATTAGCTTTTATTCTACGTTACTGCTCACTTTTTGGCTTCCAGGCTGTACTGATCTCCCAGAACTGCCGCAAGCTCAGGCTAGGCCAGCTCTGATATTTTTCTGTCATTGGTAATGGCTTGGGCACAGAAACTCTAAGCACACCATAGGGAAGAAGCTACCCGGCAGAGCCGTCTTTTCCTGCAGCCTCCTCTGGGCTGTCTGCTCTCCCTTCCGTCTTCTCCCCATGTTGATTGACCCTGTGTTGAAATAGGAGCGGCGGGGCTGCGTCCCTGGCACCCGGCCGCCCGCATGGCTAGCTTTACCCGAAATAATTACACGGAAACTGTATTCTTTTATGCACTGCTTGGCCCATTTCTATCTAGCCTCTTCTAGGCTAACTCTTGCACCTGGACTAGCCCATTTCTTATAATCTGTGTAGCCCAAGAGGTGGCTTACCAGGGAGATTCTTAACCTGCCTCTGTCTGGAGTGGGAGAATCACGGCCACTCACTTACTCAGCTTCTTTCTCCCAGCATTCTGTTGTTTTCTCCTCCCACCTGTGTTTTAACCTATGAGGGCCAAGCAGTTTCTTTATTTTTTAACCAATGAAATAAACAGATTGATATATGACACTCCCACATCATCCCTGGGACACTAGGGACTTCACATTTCTCCCTTTCTCACTTCAGTGACCCCTCGAGGGTTGGGTTTTCATACTAGTGGACAGTACCCCAAGTTGCTCTCAGCCATCTTATCGAGAATCCGACATGTTTTACTACAGTGCTTCAAATGTATTTCTGTTTACTTATTTATTTTTATTTCCTGTGTATGAATGTTTTGTCTACTTGTATGACTATGTACCATTTGGATACCTAGCACCTTCACAGGCCAGAAGAAGGTATAGCATCCCCTGGAACTGGTATTACAGATTTTATGAGAGCCACCATATGGAAGCTCAGAACCCAAGCCCAGACCTCAGCAAAAGTGGTGACTGCCCAAACCGCTAAGCCTTTTCTCCTGCCAAGAGATGCTATTATAAAAAGTCTACCTGTTTTGCCTTTTCTTCTGTTCTCAAAAAGAGAGAAAGAGAAAAGAGAAAAGGATAGAATCTCTGAAATCGATAAAGCTGCTATTATTGCTTTGGGCCTTATGAGAGTCTCCTAAAAATGCAAACACAGAAGAAAGTTAAGATGAAGTGAATTTCCAAACTTCATCTCTTGTTGGAGAAGCTGGTAAGGAGGAGGGAGAGACTGTGCCCAAGTGACAGCTTCCCCTCAGCATCTCAACTCTGTGTCCTTGGGAGTCAATGAGATGCTGTCTTCAGTAGCCTCAAGCCTTCTTAGTTCTCAGCATCGCAAGGTTCGGGATTCACAGAGGTGGGATACAGGATGCTTGGTGGGAATTTCAGTCTTCTGGGTTTTCTCATTCTTTTTTTTTTTTTTTTTTTGCCAAAAACCCCGGTGGAAAGTGATCCGACCAAACCGTTAATAGCCTGGAGGGCTGCTGGTGAGCCCTGTAATTATCAGCCACAAATATGGCTTCTGGGCAAAGGGAGCGGGTTTTTACTCTAACACTGAACGGTGACATCAGCCCTCGGGTCCAAGGTTATTGGTTCTGAGCATTAAGCCCACTCTTGGAGAAAAGGTTCCAAAAATCATGGATGAGCTTGTAAAATGGAAACAAAGCCAGAATCAACTGAGAGGCCCAGAAGACAGTGTCCTGAAAGCATCAGCAGGCACGTATGCAGGAGGAGAGAAGTCAGGGAAGGAAGACCACTAATCAAACATTCGGAAAACTGTAACCAATCCCTGGACACCCTGAAGAGCTGAGGATAGACCGAGAAAAATCAACATTGTGTGATACATGAGGACTTGATGTATCAGATGCTACTTATCAAAAATGCAAAACTGGGGCTGGAGGGCGGGCTCAGTAGTTAAGAGCACGGGCTGCTCTTGAAGAGGACCTGGGTTCAATTTCCAACACCCACAGGGCATCTTGAAACTGTCTGTAATTCCAGTGCTGGGGATCTGACACCCTTTTCTGGCTGCTGAGGACTCTTGCACACATGTGGTACACAGACGTACATGCAGACAGAGCACATATACATTAAATAAATAAATAATAATGACAAATTTAGTTCTGGACATTATTTTTCATACCCAGAACAGTCATATTTAGTGATACTAAGAAAAACAAGGGAGTTTTGTTTCTTTCTTTTTTGTTTGTTTGTGGTTTTGTTTTTGCTTTTGTTTTTTTGAGACAGGGTTTCTCTGTGTAGTCCTGGCTGTCGTGGAACTCTCTCTGTAGACCAGATTGGCCTCGAACTCAGAGATCTGCCTCAGCAGTGCTAGGTTTAAAGGTGTGCACCACCACCACCAGGCTTATTTTGATCTCTTAACAAGATTTAGTTGGTGCAGGATTTTTCTGTAATTAGCCACTTCTTCAGTTCTTAACAAGAAGATTGGCACTGATACTTATCTTTTAAAAAAGGCTCTGGAGTAGTTCAGAAAGAAAACACTAAGAAATAGATTCTAAACTATGACATATTAATAAAATATCCATTTTAAATAATATTTACTGGATGGTGGTGGCACACGCCTTTAATCCCAGCACTTGGGAGGCAGAGGTAGCCGGATCTCTGTGAGTTCTAGGCCAGCCTGGTCTACAGAGCAATTTCCAGGACAACCAGGACTACACAGAGAAACACTGTCTCAATTTTTTTTTTAAATTAAAGATAAATTAATAAAAACCCAAGATTCCATTGTCTGTTGACTGACAGAAAAGAGCTAACCTGGATGTCTGCTGATGAGGTCTCTGACTCAGAGACTCTCCTGAACCCTCTGGAGAGTGCTCTGGCTACAACTCGGAATGCAGCAGCTGCTTGAGCCTTTGAAGTGTGCTGTACATTGCTGAACAGGAGCAGGATGGCCAGGCCGCTTAGAGCAGCAAGTGCCGCCTTTCTCCAGTCTGGTGCTTGCATATTGAAAGTCTCCAGAGTGAGGTTGGCACCTGCATTTGTTTGCAATGCAATTGAACAGTGCGAGTAGAGGGTTTTTACAAACAGGATATGAAAAATGGCTCTGGGGTTCTGTAATTTCTCAAGAGGCAGTAGGTGGGCCTGTTCCTCCATCTGTCACCTCGGACGGCACTAGCTACCTCTCCCACTCTCTCACCTGCTTGCTGTCCCGAAAGCATTTGCCCACAGCCACCTCGGGGTCTTTGTCCATACTGCATCTTTGCCTGGAGAATGCTGGCTCCCAGGTTTGCCCTCCCAGGTCATCTGGGGCATTTCTCCTCCTCCTGCCAGTCCTGAAGAGTCGCTTTCTCACAGGGGAACTTCCGGCACCCTTGAAGATGGAAACCTCAGTGTTTTTTCTCACACACTGAACCCTCACCTCAGCCCCAGCACAGTGTCCTGCATGTCACAGATGCTCAAGGACTTTGGAAAGAACAAAGTACCCACTGGGATATTCAGACTAATCATTGTTGTCATTGCTGTCGACATCATCATCTTGGATTTCCAGCTTGGACTGGAAAGGATCTCAAGAAAGCATCTGCTAGCTTCCCCAGTTCTTAGATGAAGTGACGAGCAGGTTGTGTAGAACAACCTTGCTGTGAAGAAGACAGCCTGGGCGAGCGTGATGGAGAAGCCAGCTGTAAGTGGAAGTCTCTGGGCTCTTGGGCTCATCATCAATCACCTGTGTCTGCTCTGTTTGTCTGAGCAGGTTGGATGTGTCTTGTCATTTTATTTCACTTTATTTTATTTTTGAAACAAGGTCTCTTGTATCCTAGTCTGGATTCAACCCTTCCAACTTCATAGGTAGCCAAGAATGACCTGAACTTTTGATCCTCCTGCCTTCACATCCCCCACACTATGGAAGTGTATAACCTGACTGGTTTGTGCTCTGTGCCTGAGAAGCAAGTGCTCTCCCCAGCTGGGCTGTCTCCTCTAAGTTGTTTTTTTTTTTTTTAAGATTTATTTTTATGTGCATTTGTGTCTTCTGCTTGCGTGTGTGTGAGAGTGCCATATCTCTTGGAACTAGAGTTACAGGCAGTTGTGAGCTGCCATGTAGATGCTAGCAATTGAACCTAGTCCTCTGGAAGAGCGGTCAGTGCTCTTAACCCCCGAGCCATCTCTCCAGCCCCCCAGGTTTTTTTTGTTATTTTGTCTTTTTATTTTATTTATTTATTAAAGATTTCTGTCTCTTCCCCGCCACTGCCTCCCATTTCCCTCCCCCTGCCCCAATCAAGTCCCCCTCCCTCA
Organism: Microtus ochrogaster; assembly: GCF_000317375.1. Taxonomy (NCBI): domain Eukaryota; kingdom Metazoa; phylum Chordata; class Mammalia; order Rodentia; family Cricetidae; genus Microtus; species Microtus ochrogaster. The sequence goes on from NW_004949203.1 coordinate 8,033, forward strand.
TCAGCCCAAAGAGCAATCAGGGTTCCCTGCCCTGTGGGAAGTCCAAGGACCATCCACCTCCATCCAGGTCTAGTAAGGTGAGCATCCAAACTGCCTAGGCTCCCACAAAGCCAGTACGTGCAGTAGGATCAAAAACCCATTGCCATTGTTCTTGAGTTCTCAGTAGTCCTCATTGTCCGCTATGTTCAGAGAGTCCGGTTTTATCCCAGGCTTTTTCAGACCCAGGCCAGCTGGCCTTGGTGAGTTCCCGATAGAACATCCCCATTGTCTCAGTGTGTGGGTGCACCCCTCGCGGTCCTGAGTTCCTTGCTCGTGCTCTCTCTCCTTCTGCTCCTGATTTGGACCTTGAGATTTCAGTCCGGTGCTCCAATGTGGGTCTCTGTCTCTGTCTCCTTTCACCACCTGCTGAGGGTTAATATTCAGGAGGATGCCTATATGTTTTTCTTTGGGTTCTCCTTCTTATTTAGCTTCTCTAGGATCACGAATTATAGGCTCAATGTCCTTTATTTATGGCTAGAAACCAAATATGAGTGAGTACATCCCATGTTCCTCTTTTTGGGTCCAGTTTTTATTTTGTGAGAGAGAGTCTTGTAATGTAGACAAGGCTGTCTTCAGAACTCACAGCAATCGGCCCACCTTGGCCTGCTGAGTGCTGGGATATGGGAAATGCATCACGGAGCCCGGCTTTTGATTCTCTTTGCACACGGTATGTGTATCCCAGGCACCCTTGGATTTCTGACTGGTTCTGGCGTGTGGAGCTGTGATGCCACCAACTTATAGAAAACACGCTGCCGCCCGATCCATCATTCTGAGGAGCACCCTCTGCAGTGCTGTGCATTTTTACCTTTGTTGGGTGCTAACTGTTGGGTTACTGCAGAGGCAGAGCTGTGTGTTGCTTTAAATTGTTTCACTGCTACAAAAAAAGAGATCTCTTAAGAAAAGTAAGCAGACAGCCTCGGGAACGGCAGCTTTGTCATGGATGTGCTCTTCTCAAATGGGTGTCATGAAAGCCTGTCTATGTCAGCTCTGGTTACTCTCTGACCTTGAGAGGCCTATTTTCTCCTCTTGCCAGCTCTATGAAGCTTATCAAGAGAGGATTGCTATTGCTGTCTACTGCCCATAATTAATCCCGGAGACAGTGAGGATTTAGGACCACTGATTGTGGCTGACTTCAAATTAAAAAGTCACTGTTCGATGTGAAGCAGACACCATATGCTATAAGAGAATGCTTTGGATGATGCAGGATGTCAAGATAACTCACATATAAATACAGTTTTACTAGGGATAGTGTCTTTACATATCCCGCAATCCGACTTTTCAAGTACGTTATGGACACATCAACAGAGGTGCCCAGCATTCTCCCTTCACTGTGTGCCTGGACAATGTATATGGGTTTGATCTTGAATATAGCATGCATCTCACATTAGCAATTAGGAAAGTTATCGTTCTTCTTTGCTGTCAAGGTGGCGCGTATAAACAAAGGCAGACTCCAGTCTGATTGGTTCATGTAATCCAATTGCTGAGCTGAGCTTCTTTTCTTGCGCCTGCCATGACTAATTTGTGGTTTTACAAAGTGTTCCTGAATGTCAGACACATCAATTATCAGAGATGGGCAAAATGCTCCGGAGAGTCCCGGGGGGGAGGGGGGGGAAGAAGGGAGATGAAAATGTGTCTACAAGGACCTCAGGTTGTGACAGGAGCCAAAAGTCTTCCTGTGTGTTTTGGGGGAGAATTCTCCTATTTAAGAAAATGGCTGGCTTACTTCCCAAATAAAGAAGAAATTTGGTCTGGTGCCAGCAGGAACACTAGACTATCTGGTCGGTGGCTCTGGCTCCTATTAACCAGACCTGCACTTCCCCAGCCCTCAGAGATGGCATCCTCCTGGACACTGGTACTTTAAGGGAAGGCTGGGTGAGGTGTTCACTGATTCCCTAATGTGTTTATTTTCCACGGCTCTAGTGATTTTTTTTTCTTCCAACTGAAACTCTATTATATTCGCTTTTGTTGTCCTGGCCGATGCCTGTTGTTTCTGCAAAAACAATAATAGGCCTGAAGATTAGGGTTGCATTTTATGGGCCTAGCAGCCCAGCAAGGCGTCGTCCTTGGATCAATCCTATAAATTCCTGGCATCAGGCCCCTTTACTCCTAGTAATTAATCTTTTTCATACATTCTGTCATGTTTAGAGCTTTTTTATTAAGTGTCTGGTTTCTAAATTTTCTTCTTCCTTGTTTGTTTGGGGAGTGCTGGGGCGGGGGAGGGTCAAACCCAGTCTCTTGAGCAGGCTAGGCAAGCACTCTACCACAGGGATACACCTCGGTCGGGATTTCTAAACTTCCCTCGTTACTCAGTGCTAGAAATGGAAATAGAAAATACCAGCAGCAAAGCAACCAAACACGTGGGTGGTGCCAGTTCTCTCGCCCTCCCATTTTTATCCAGCTACCTTCAGGCCCTCGGTCGCCATGCTGGGGACGCGGTGCGGGTGCGTGCGGCGGTCCTCTCTTTTCCAAGGGTGTTCTTCAGGAGTGAGAAGCTTAAGAAGGAAGAACATTGGCTTCTTCTGGTCTCTGTCTCCTTTGTCAGAATGCCAGAGTTGGAGGGGGCTTGCTCTGAAGGAAGTTTGTTCCTGAGCCTTGCTCTTGGCCTTCCCTCTGTAGGGCTCCCAAGCACATCGGGCGAGCTGTAGTAATAGGAACAGCTTTGTGTGTTAGCCCACTGACCTACTTGCAACGGGGAGGCAAAATATTTTCATTACCCTCTCCCCTAGAGTAGAGATCTTCAAAGGAAGCACAGGAGGGAGGCCAGCCTTTTCACCCTCATTTCCCCACCGCTCTCTGAGCTTGGCTGGGCATCATAAATTTAGTCTTTAGTCTCCAAACCTAGCTGCACCAGGGTTGTTGTCGGGTTGGCTTTTTTAAAACATCATTTCATATTGCAAACCCAGGCATTATTCCATGCTGCTTAAACTGTGTTTGTAATCTTTGATCATGCATAAGTAGACTCAAGTTAGCTGCTGGTAGAATGATGATACTCTTCTCGGCTTTGCCTTTTAAGGACTCTCTAAGAGCTGGCCTCCAGAATTTTCCATTACTACATTGTATCGTGCCTTTGTCTTTTCGTTGGTTCAGGACAAACTATTTGCATGACAAGTAACATAATTCAGTCAGAAAGATCTGCTCTGCTGTGTATATGGCCTGCCTGATCTATATTTATTGCATTTTATAAATTACTGATTATTTCAGAATGTGAAAGACGCCGGATTGGCAAAGAACGCCACGGAGAAGGAGAGGGCACAGTCACGGCTGATTATTGTTATTTGCGCCCGGGCTGCCTTCTCCTCTCCTTCCTCCCCTTCTATTCTGCTTCAGGAGTTTCTTTACACCAGCTTCCCCTGCCCACACCTCCACTCCCAGCAGGAAGATACTGTACTGCCTGCCACAAGTGGGGGCCGGAAAGGGGCAAAATCGGTTCTGAATAGCAGCATCAAATACATTCAAGTGGCTTTCTAAATATATTTCAAGATTCGGTAATTAAAGATTGTAAAGCACTTGGGAAAAATTAAAGTACCGCATGAGTGCTAAGTCCTAAGAGCAAGGGAACAGTAGCAAGGGTGAGCTGCGAAGTCTCTCCATCTCCTCTGAGGAAATCATTGTCATAGCAACAATTCATAATCATAATAATAAAAATGTGGATTTTGAACATATTTGTCATATTTATTTACGTACTTATTTTCCTCTGTGTATGTCTTATTTTGTCTTCTGTGCATGCATACATGTCTTCAGGAATTTTATACATGCATGCAATGCATTTTGTTGACAGTCAATACCTACTCTTTCCCCAACTCCTCCCAGATCCACCCCCACCTCCCCATCCCATCTCCTAGCAATGTTTTTTCTTCTAGCAATTACTAGGTTTTAAAAATATTTGGAAGCTGGGCAGTGATGGCACATGCCTTTAATTCCAGCCCTCAGGAGGCAGAGGCAGGCGATCTCTGTGAGTTCGAGGTCAGCCTGGTCTACAAGAACTGGTTTCAGGACAGCTAGGACTGTTAGAGAAACCCTGTCTTGAAAAAATAAAAATAAAATAAAAATAATAAAATTATTTGGTCGGGTGGTGGTGGTGCATGCCTTTAATCCCAGCACTTGGGAGGCAGAGGCAGGTAGATCTCTGTGAGTTCAAGGCCAGTCGGGTCTATGGAGTGAGTTCCAGGACAGCCAGGGCAAAAAAAAAAAAAAAAAATCTAATCTTTGACAGGTTCATATAGCACATTTGATCAAATTTACCCCAACTCCTCCCCTAAGCTCTTCCTCAGATCTTTGTTCATCTCCTTACCTCCCCCAATTTTGTGTCCCTTTATTTATTATCTATTTATTGAAAGCAATCCTTTTTTATTTTACATTCCAATCCCAGTTCCCTCTGCCTTTCCTATTTTTAAAATTTTTTAAAAAACAATTTTTTTTACCTTACAACCTTATTTATTTATTTATTACTTCATAACTCATTTACTTCAATTTGTGCTATCCCTACATTTCTTAGGTGTGGGATCATCCATTCGAACAAGGTTGACCTACCAGGAGCCACTTCTTTTTTTTTTTTGGTTTTTTGAGACAGGGTTTTCTGTAGCTTTTGGAGCCTGTCCTGGAACTAGCTCTGTAGACCAGGCTGGCCTCGAACCCACAGAGATCCACCTGCCTCTGCCTCCCGAGTGCTGGGATTAAAGGAGTGCACCACCACCACTCGGCAGGAGCCACATCCTTAAAGAAAAGCCCAGACTCTCCCTCCTCTCCAAGCTGTCACTGTCACTAGCTCCTAGTTAGGGGTGGGCACTCAAGCACCTCCCCCTGTTCCATGCTAGAATGCTGACTGGCTTCACTTTGTGCAGGTCTTGTGAAAGAGACCACAGCTGTTGAGTCCCTGAGTGTAGCCGTCCTATCGTGTTCAAAGGACACTCTTTTGCTCAGGTCCCGAGCTCTCCCACCTCTGGCTCTTACAATATCTCCAATTCCTTTTCTGAAATGGTCCCTGAGCCTTGGAGTCAGAAGGTGTAATCAAACGTCCCGTTTGTGACTGAGCACCGCACAGATACTCTCTGTGCTTTCACCAGTTCTGAGTTTCTGTGTTAACTGTCATCCACTCACGACACAAAGAAATTTGTTTGCTGCATACTGTTTGTTTCCTTTTCTCTTCTCCTTTCTTCCTTTTTCCTTCCCCCCTTTCCCCCTTCCTTTTTGCACAGAATCTCTCTGTGCACCCTGGTTGGCCAGGAGACAAACTGGTCTCAAAGTCATAGATATCTGCCTGTCACTGTCTCCTGAGAGCTACAATCAAGGATATTTGCCACAAAGCCTGACTTGTTTGTTTGTTTGTTTGTTTGTTTGTGTCAAGACAGGGTTTCTCTGTGTAGCTTTGGAGCCTGACCTGAAACTCTCTTCTGTAGACCAGGTTATGAGCAAACTCACAGAGATCCACCTGCCTCTGCCTCCCAAGTGCTGGGATTAAAGGTGTGCGCCACCACCACCCAGCCTGACCATTTTTGTTTTTTTAGGGTTCTTGATGACATAGATGGAACATACTCAAACTTGCCTTCCTCTCTCACTGTTACCCACCTAAGTAAAGTATGAGCTTCACCTCGGTCAGTGTGTGAGCTTCACCCCAGTCAGTATGTGAGCTTCACCCCGGTCAGTGTGTGAGCTTCACCCCAGTCAGTGTGTGAGCTTCACCCCAGTCAGTGTGTGAGCTTCACCCCAGTGTGTATGCACATCACCCCAGTCAGTGTGTGAGCTTCACCCCAGTGTGTGCACGTCACCCCAGTATGTGCGCATCACCCCAGTGTGTGAGCTTCACCCCAGTCAGTGTGTGAGCTTCACCCCAGTGTGTGAGCTTCACACCAGTGTGCACGTCACCCCAGTCAATGTGTGAGCTTCACCCCAGTGTGTGAGCTTTACCCCAGTGTGTGAGTTTCACCCCAGTGTGCGCGTCACCCCAGTCAATGTGTGAGCTTCACCCCAGTGTGTGAGCTTCACCCCAGTGTGTGCGCATCGCTCCAGTCAGTGTGTGAGCTTCACCCCAGTGTGTAACCTTCACCCCAGTGTGTGTGCACATCACCCCAGAGTGTGAGCTTCACCCCAGTGTGTGCGCGTCACCCCAGTGTGTGTGCACATCACCCCAGTGTATGAGCTTCACCCCAGTCAGTGTGTGAGCTTCACCCCAGTGTGTGAGCTTCACCCCAGTGTGTGCGCGTCACAGGAACCTTAGTGCACATTCCCTCCAAAGGAAGTCTGTTGTTGGTTTCTCTTCAGCTCTCTGGAGGCCACCACCCAGCTTCCAAATAAATCACATGGAGGCTTAGTCTTTCTTATGAACGTCCAACCTTAGCTTGGCTCATTTCTAGCCAGCTTTTCTTAACTAATTTTCCCATTTATCTTTTGCCTCTGGGCTTTTATCTTTCTTTATTCCTGTATTCCTTTCTTCTTTCTCTGTGGCTTGCTGTGTAGCTGGCTGGCTGGCATCTAGAGTCTCCCTTTCCTCCTCTTTCCTGCTCCTCGATCTTCTCTAACCAGATTTCTCCTTGCATTTATTTTCTCTGCCTGCCAGCCCTACCTGTTTCTCTCCTGCCTAGCTACTGGCGTTCATCTCTTTATTAGACCAATCAAGTGTTTTAGACAGGCAAAGTAACACAGCTTCACAGAGTTAAACAAATGCAACATAAAGGAATGCAACATATCTTTGAATCATTAAACAAATGTTCCACAGCATAAACAAATGTAACATGTCCTAAAATATGTAATATTCCATGACAAAACCCCTCATCATTATTGGTCTCAGCAATGCCAAACATGGCTATCTCATCAACCCAATTATTAACCCAAGATGTGTATTTAGGATCTAGATGGGTTATAGTTTGTGTCATTTTTGAAGAGACTTGAGACCTATTATCTTCATTGCTTCTAATTCTAGTTATAATAGGGCCTGTCACTGCAGCTCTAATTTCTTTTAAATATTTTTTACTTATTCTTTAAGAATTCCATACATGTATACAGTTTGTTTTTATCACGTCATGCCCCCTCCCTTTTGGTACTGACCTAATTCTTCCTAGAGCCATGCAATATATCCTTCTCCCAACGCCATGTTTCCATCTGCCCCCTCCTCTTCTGTCACTCACTGAGTCCATCTGGTGTTGTCTGTATGTATGTGGGTGTGGGAACACCCAGTGGCAACTTAGCAGCATCTGTACCACCAAAAAATTCTTCCTTCCTCAGCAGCCATTAACCACCAGTACTTCCTCAGTGAGTCCCAGGACAGCTACAGATAATATAGCAAGACCCTGTCTCAACAACAACAACAACAACCAGACAACAGCAAAATCACACAAAAAGAGAAAAACCTTTGTGACCAAGGCTGAAAGCAGTACTATTGTGGGTAAACGTCTGAATATTTAGGGGCTGGAGAGGTGGCTCAGGGGTCAAGAGCACATATTGTTCTTCCAGAGGACCTGGGTTCACTTCCTAGCATCCACATGGCAGCTCACAACTGTCTGTAACTTCAGTTCCAGGGAATACAATACCCTCACAGAGACATTTGTACTCATGGGCCTATATACACACAAATACATATAATGTAAAAATACAGGAAAATGCACATATATATTATTGGACACACTAGGACAGCATTCATGTATCAAGGGTAGTCATCCAATGGATGTGAATCAGAGTTGGACAGTCTGTTGCCATTGTTCTTAGTTATCCATGTAGCCAGGAGATAAGACCGGCACTGAAGACACTCTACACTTGTGTGGCAGGACATAGAGAGATCAAGCTGGACCTGACTAGGAAACCTCCTCTATGCCGGCTCGCTTTCATGGTGCCAGAAGCTGCTGTGCAGGCTGTCATGCGAGAAAAGACATCAGTGCTTCTCTCTAGTACTGGAGCTTGAATACTGCAGTGCTGACCTGCCAGGATTCCCTGGAGACGGAGAAACAGGCCCCTGAGAGCTGAGCCTAGCGTGGGTGCTGCCAGCAAAAGCCAGGTTCTCTGCAAGAGCAGCAAGCAATCTTAACAGCTGAGCCATCTCTCAGACTGTTTCCCCTTTTACGTAACATTTTTGCTCGCCAAAGTAAGTGGGTTTTTATTAACCTGTGAGCTGAAGTGTAAGTAAGCATAAAGCATAATCACTTTTGAAATGGGTTGGGTTAAAGGAAAGTAATAGAAGCAGAAAAGTGAAATTTAAATTTATGAAAATAAGCTACGTTTTATAAGGTTTCACGGAGAAGCATAATTTTGGAAATCCTCTCTCATAATAAATTGCCCCAAACAAATCTACAGGTGAGTGAGAGAATGCTTATAATCTTTGGCACATGTTTAAAATAGCAGAAGTTAGGTAAAATTAGAGTTCTCAAGTGCAGACATTAATGTTTCTATAAAATGTACAAAATGTCAATAAGAAAATGTAGGATTATAAACCGAAAGAGAAAACGGGTGGGCAATTTCTTCCAGGCCCAATACGCCTGCTTCCTTATTACCTTTCGGCTTCTGATATGCAAACCCCCAGTGAACGTTAATTAGGCCAATTGGAACCATCCTTCCACCTGGCTATTTCTGTGAGCGGAAACCTGAGCACTTTTGTCTTAGAGTTCTTCAGAATTCCGCCTTTGCCCAAGGCAGAGACTCGTCCCAGCTACAATCAATTTCCAGGTGTCCTTTTAGACTGCTTCGGCTGGACCCTGCGTGGAAGACCTGGTGGCAGAGTCTGGGAAGGGCCTCAGACAGATTGTGTAACTGTTGCACAACCCGTGTGTACACGTGTGTCACTAATTTAATTTTAATTTTGCCGTCCGCGTTTGTGTAAGACCCTGCAGCTGTCATGTGCTCATCATCTGTCCCTGAACTATCACTAAGCCATGCTGGGCTAAGACAGGATTAGACATGATGCACTGCCATGTGCTCTAAATCTTCTTATTTGCCTAGCTTGGAAGGTATGCCCTGTAAAACGTGATTGGCAGTGTGCTCTATGGCGGCGGCGTTGACTTCTGGAGGCCTATTCTATTGGCGCTCTGCACTCCCTCAGTGGCGCTACAGCCATCACCTGCTGATGCCTGCCCTTGCCTGACCTCCAACCTCCACCTCTCCTTTCCCCCACTTGTTTGGCTACGAGCTCAGAGGCTGCCGCATGGACCCTGTCGCTCTGGTGGCACGTGCAGTCTATACGGCATATGGCTGGCTGGTTGTATGCAGACGAGGGTAACCGAAGCCAAGCAGATCCAGCCCTGTTATTACAGCAGATGGGGGAAGCGTGGCATTCAATATTTAGACAGATGCCACCTCCTTATTCCACCTGTCTGGAAGTTGGACACTGCACAGAGCGAATGTCTGTCTAATGATGAAGGAGACAATGGGCACATTTATGAAGCTCGGCAGAGCAGCGTGTTTGCTGAGCAGGCACAAAATAATTGTCGACCATAACAATGAGTGCGAGCTGCTTGTTACTGGTCAGAAACGCTGATACAGGAGCGTGGTTACAGTAGGAGCCAGGCGGCTACTTTTGCCACCTGCTTTGGGCTTTAATCTGGGTGAATGAACACTACATAGGATGCAATGTTCAGGATGGGTGCCCAAAAGAATTTGCTTGTTTTTCCCCCAAAACACAAGCCTGTGTTCTTTTCTTGTAAAAAATCCTCCAAACAAGTGGCATTTTTCTCTGATTTGCATATTTCTAAAAAAATAAAAAGGTCCTTTCTGATTTCAATCTCTGAATACATTCTAACCAGACAGAAAAACAAGGCATTATCTTTGTAACTGTTACTTTTCTGATGTGTTTGCCTTCAAAGTGAATGCATTCTTTTCCTCTAAATTCAAAATACTGTTGCTGCCGAACAATAGAGATTTAGAGTTAGTTAAAAAACAAACAAACAAACAAAAAACAATGGTGCGAAGGACTTTTTTTCTCTGACAATGGAAAGCTTTATATATTTGTAAGTTTTCATCCCTTTCTCACAGATATTCTTTTTGTCAGTATTAGTCTGTGTGCAAGACTGCTTCCCGCAATGCCAACAAGCCTGTCCGACTTGCAACGTGCCCATGAATTCCTTTCAAGGCCGGAAGTTAGTCCAGCTTTTGAGCAGCACTGCTCTCCCACGGGCCAAGTACTTATTTATGGTAGCTAGGAGTGCAAGGAGGAAGGAGCACTTCGCAGGAAGCTAATAGATGGAATTCTAAGACAGTAAGCTCAGAAAGTAACCACAGGCTGACATACTCAGACACACAGCCCATTTCCCAGATTTAGAATTGGCCCGTGGGGAAAGACAACCCTGTTTAAGGTGCTTCCCTGGTGACTCCTACCAGCACTATTGCTGGTCAGAAAAACCCAGAAATACTACTTTTAGGAACGCCACCAAAGAAGGGCTCCATTGAAGAGGTATATGAAGTGTTGGCGTCTGGGGGGGCATTTCCTGGGGTTTTTATCCAGGTTGATCGAAGTTTCTTTTGGGTTTTTTGGAAAGAGGCAAGCTTTCGTTCCGACTCATTTTTCTTCAGCGACTGTTCTTCACATTAAAACTCCATCCCACAAAAGGCGTAGGGGAGGGAAGGAGGCCATTCTTAATTGAACAACCTAGGACTCGTGAGGTTAATTACAGATATTACCGCTGCTGTTTTTCAGCTTCTTGCCCTCAAGAAGCCTCTAGCTTCCAAATGACCTGGCTCCAACAAAGGGACTCTCTTTAGCCCATTAACTAATTGATAAAAATGTGCGTGTTTAGAATGAGTCTAATTAAATCACCGAGCCTTACAATTACTGGTCCATTTGGAAGCTGTTGGGAGATGCGTCACCTCAGCTGGCATTGTAGGGAATAAAAGATAAAAATAAAAGGCAGCTTAACCAAGATCACTTTGAAAGCTGTTCATTTGAAGACAAAGTACACATTTGCCCGAAATGTCTACGTTTGCCACTTCAAATACGCTCCCTTTCTAGGGCAGCACACTCTCTGAAACAGAAAATAATGGTGTTTTCCTTCTGTAAGTGCAGGCATGCTCCACTTGGTCGAATAAAGTTACGAATATCTGGGATTTTTTTTCTGCCTTAGCATTAAGCTAAGTTCCTTTGGAACAGGGGACCCTGAAGTTTGTCTATGGCTTTTGTCTAAGGACCCACGAATATCTTGAGTAATAGACATTTGCATACTGAGAATGGGCTCTCAGGATGTCTTGCTTTTTCTTGCATCTGGATGAACTGTGGCTGCATGGATGCTGATTGTGATTGGGAGGCAAGGCCGGATCCCAGTGGGGCCTTGGTGGAGGGATGAGACTGTGGGCTCAATAATGACGGGCCTAACTGTGCACAGCGCCTCATCCGCCCAACTCTGTGCCCTTGTCACCCATGGAGAGAGTTCCACTCCATCTTTTGGAAACAGGGTCTCTATGTAGCCCAGGCTTGCCTCAAACTCAGGATCCTCCTGCCTCAACTTCCCATGTGGTAGAAGCCCAGGCTTGAACCAACAGAGATATTTGTAAACTTTTAAGTGGAAAAAACACAAGGGTAACAGACTTCTCACCGTGTTTTAAAATGCATTTATTAGTCAAAAAGCTACAATGTTTTGAAAAGGGCAAATAAATTTTCTAAAGATCTTTTGGATATTTCTCTCCATTTATTAGAGTAAGCTCCGACCAAAACCCGACTCACTACAGTAGACCCCCAAGTCTAGGCTGACGTCAGACATGAATGTGGACAGGAAGGAAAAGGGCCGAGGCGCTCTGTACTTTTATAGCGTGTCTGTAGTTGAGGGTTCATAAAACTAAGACCGTAACCTTCCCCTCTCCACAGGCACACGGCCCTGCTCTCTGCAGGCTGGCCTTGAACTTCTGATCCCCAACCTCAGAGTCCTGAGTGCTGAGATTCTGGAATAAGTCACCACCACATCCAGCCTCAAGACTGCAGTTCCTGAACAGATAGGAAAGAGAGTCTCTTTTCTCAATCAAGGCTCGCGCCTTGACTACTAGGTACCGTCGGGAGGACTCACTCAGATAGTGACTAGGCAACAGCCGCTGCCAACCCGTTTTTGTGATGTTGAAAGGGTAGGTATAAATACCAGCATATAGTGATTTTTTCCTGCTGGAGACATCAATATTGATAAACAATGGGCCCATCCACTCTGCATTGATAAAACAGCCAAGCGAAAAGCCGGTAAAGCTCATTCCACTCACTGTCCCCTGCTCTCCATCTCCGAGAAGAGGTATTCTCTTTCCGATTATCCTGTCATTCAACTCATGCTAATTAGTGAGAGTAAGAGAACTTCCGCAGACAGTTTGGTTGCAGGTGTATTCAGACCAGTGGAGATTTAATTACTGCCTAATTGCTTAGTGTCCAAGGTAACATAATATTACAGTCGCAAACGCTGGAGCCTAATCCATCTTCAAGAGGAGCAGCAGCCCATCTCAGTCTCCAAGTTCAGGCTCCTGGAGGATGCTGCTGGTATTTGACAAACGCACCAAGGATAGGCTGGGATCGATCCCTCTTTCTGCTCATGACTGAACACCAGCATCTGGCACGGGCGGAATGCATAGGATACAGCCAGTGAAAATGTACTGCTGAAGCTAATAGGAATGGCAAATAAGCCGAACGTAGATACAATATCCATTGAGTTCAGGAGGAAAACTCTAACATAGGAAGCAAAAACAACAGTGAAGGGAAAGGAAGAGAACTAATTTCTCTGCTGCCTTCAGAAGGCTATCTACTACTCTGAGTTCGCCTAACCTATATTCCTAGGCAAACAATCTAGCAGCAAAGACTATGAAGTTGGGATGAGCAATCTCTAAGTCTAAAGCATAATTCTACTTTATTAATTTTTTATTTATTTCTAATGAAATATTTGGATTTTCTTTTCTTTTTTTTTTAGACAGAGACCTGAATAGCCCAGGCTAGTCTCGGGCTTACCATGTAGCTGAAGCTGAATTCCTGGTCCTTTTGCCTTCACCTTCTCAACACTGCCATTTCCTGCGTACACTTCTACATCATCTTTGTCCTTTTTTTTCTTTTTATTTTCGAGACAGGGTTTCTCCGTAGCTTTTTTGGTTCCTGTCCTGGAACTAGCTCTTGTAGACCAGGCTGGCCTCGAACTCACAGAGATCCTCCTGCCTCTGCCTCCCGAGTGCTGGGATTAAAGGAGTGCGCCACCACCGCCCGGCTGTCCTTTTTTTTGAAACAGGGCTTCCCAAAAAGTCTAAGTCATCCCTGACCTTCGCATTATCCTGCCTCACAGGCCTACTTTTTAAAAAACGTTTTTTAGGATTGATTTGTTTTATTTTATATGTATGAGAATATGCACCACATGGGGGTCTGGTGCCTATAGAGGCCAAAGAAAGCATTGGATCTTCTGGAACTGGAATTACAAATGGTTGTGAACAACCGCTGGGTGCTGGGAATTGAACCTAGGTCCTCTGCAAGAGCAGCCTGTGTTCTTAGCTGCAGAGCCAGCTCTCCAGCCCCTGATGTATTTATTAGCTCTCAGTTCTTGACCACATAATCAATTTTTTTTTTCCAAAACAAGGTTTCTCTGTGTAGCCCTGGTTGTCCTGGAACTCAATCTGAGGACCAGGCTAGTCTCAGTCTCAGAGATCAGCCTGCTTCTGCCTCCTGAGTGATGAAATTAAAGGCGTGCACCACCACCACCTGACTTCAACCTAATCTTAAAAGCCCAAGTTTTGTCTTCTCTAAAATGGAGCACAGGAAAGGGGGTCAGCTTGGTGAGCAGTCAAAAGTGTGGAATGTAGAATGTGGAGATTGTCTTGCATATGTTAGCCTGTAAAGCAGTTACCTCCTGGGATTTCCTGACAGTGAATGAAATAGCATTAGATAAAGACACAGGGTCAGGAGTAGCTCAGTGGTAGATGCTTGGCTAGTGTGGCAAGACTGTGGAATTGATCCCAGCATTGAAAAGATAAAGATAATATAGAGTGTGCATAAAGTTTTCTATTTGACATTTTCCTGAATGGACAGTTATCATCCAGAGGCGTTAGAGAAGGTACCCCCACACACAGAGGTGGCTCGTGGCAAGCAGAGCAGCTTGACTTCATATTCCAAGCCTTTCATTACATCAGACCATGCAAGGGGTATGTCGTCAGGGTAGCTGTGGTGTGCTGACACTAACTGTAGAGTCAAAGTAGTCCCCAAGTTTCTCTGTTCAGTTCAGAAGCCACACGAAAGCCAGCACCCAGCACTACAATAATGAATCTCCATGCTGATGATGGAATGATACCTGGGGCCTCACCCTGACCTTGGGGGAGAAGGCAGGTAGAGAAAATGGACAATAAGATCTGCAAGCAGGGCGTGCACAGCAGCTTCGTGAGTTCAAAGTTATATAGTATTCCGGGCCCAAATTTAAGCCAGACTGCAAGTATCTGTTTCATAGAAAGGAAACACGTGATTGGCTCCACTCAGAACCTTTTGATGCCACCATTGGTTGGGATATGACAATGGGTCTGTCAACTTAGGGAGCGAATGACTGGCGTGAATACTCCCGGGCTTTTCATGTGGGTATGGTTTCTGATTTGGGATTTGCAAAGCTCCGCGAACTGAAAGGATTAACCACTTCGTTCCTTCAGCACTAACTCCTCAAGGAAGTCCTGCAATTGCCATGTCTGTAGCTGATACTCAGTTTCTGTTCCTCCATGTGTCATTTAGATCTGTTCCCCTTCATACTATTGGTCACCAGTGAGAATTGTCAGACGTGTGACCAACTCAGGTAGCATCATCCTCTGGGGAGTCTTCCTAGGGGGCGTGACACACCATGGGTGGCAGCGTTATTTCTGGTCCCCGTGACCCTCATAAGCCCTATCCCATGGAGTCTTAGAGGATGTGGGCGGAGACCATCGGCTGCTCCCCAATAGTTAGTTTCTTCTTCCTGGGGATCCAGCTAGTCGACTTTGCCAGGCCTCTCTTGCAGTCATGTGTCACCTTGTGCTGAGTTCCTGGCAATCATGGATGACAATGGCTCCGAGAGAGGCCTTTGTGTGGGCATGATTCCAGGTGTCATCGGAATGTCTCCATGGTCTTCTCTCATGCCTCACAACTGAGATGGAGAATGCTCAAGGTGACTTCGAACATCATGGGTTAAAGATGGCAGAAATTCAGTCTACCTAGGGTGTCAAACGGCCATGTGAAATAGTGCCGCCTCTGACCTAGTGTGTGTCTGCCTAGGGTATCAAACGGCCATGCAGAATAGTGACCTAGCCTGGGTTTGGAGTGCTCTAAGAATAAGAAAGGAAAATGGTGCTTATTTGTTAAGAAATAAGTTTTACGTGAGCTAATATAAACTGCCTTTCTCCCGTAGAGTACAGGCATGATTTGGTTCCTAAGGAGCACCATGAAGCACCACACAGACCAGGGAAACACCGGCAGAGGACACCCTCCCCCCTTCCCGCCCTGCCATGCAGTGACTTCCCTCTCTATTCAGGTCTTTGGTCTATTCAGATCTGTCCATCCGCGAGGTGGGCTTCTCTGTGCTACAGTTCACTCTACAGTGCAGAAGCCCACAGGACACTGTTTTCCCGGGTACAGAATGCAAGGAACAGCACTTGTGAGAAAGTCGCTAACTACACTGCTTTTCCTGGCCTGTGGGTTTCAGTCTTGAGATAGGACTTTGCTGCCTAGCCCCAGGATGGCTACTGGGGAGTAATCCCAGTCTCTTCTGTGCCCAGGTATCCAATGAATCGTGGCTGTTGATCACCTGTCAGAGGCAGAAACTTCTCAGGGGTGCTCAGGAGGATGCTCTGTCATGGTATCATCTGGGGAGGCTTCCGTTTTGTCTACAAGTGCTAACCCTGTGGGTTTCCAGTTGGGAACGGAGCCTCTCAGTTGCTGTAGAGGATGGCAAAGCAATGTGTCTTGGGGAGGAACGCTGTAGAGACACATTGCCTGTCCGTTAACACAGGCGCTCAAGGTCAGCACAGTCCAGTCTTCCTCCAGTCACTGCAAGTGTCAGGACTGGTACTCCTCTCCCAAGAGGGGAGAACATACGCCTATCATTCCCCTGTTCTCGCTTTCTTCTTAGACCCTGTGATGCTACCAGGCTTCCAGCTTTGAAGGCATTGAGATCTCTCACCAGCTTTTCTGAGTGAGGTTAGAGGCTTTCTGTTTTATTAGAGGCAGTAAGAGAGTGGGCTATGAAAGAAAAGCCAAAAGCTAGTGGTGACCTGAAGGTTTAACAAATGCTGCAGGTTGGAGTAAAGAAATGCCACCAACAAGTGTACTCCCAGCCAGGCAGTGGTGGCGCACACCTTTAATCCCAGCACTTGGGAGTTCGAGGCCAGCCTGGTCTACAAGAGCTAGTTCCAGGACAGGCCCCAAAGCTAACAGAGAAAAAAAAAACAAAAACAAACAAAAAACAAAAGTATACTCTCCAGCACAGCAAAGCTGAGAACAGACTATTAAAGCAAGAAGGGAAGCAGCAAGCCTGGCAGTTCTGGCGCACACCTTTAATCCCAGCACTCAAGAGAGAGAGGCTAGCAGATCCTTGTGAGTTCGAGGCCAGCCTGGTCTACAGAGTGACTTTCAGGACAGCTAAGGCTACATAGAAAAACCCTGTCTCCAACAAAAACAAAACAAGAAAAAAGGAAAGCACCAGGCACCCAGGAAGAGAAAAAGGAGGCCAAACACCCTGTGCCTCATGGGCTAAGGGTGCAAAAGTATAGACACCGTGAGAATAGTCACACTGAGCACACTGTCCACATCCAACATGCAGAGGCGCTTGACCCTCATGTAGAGACACAACTTTTCAGAAGCGCCTTCACCCAGTTAAAGGACTGGAGTCTTATCCAACAGGAGGAGTAGCTCAGTCAACTGGAGTCACGTGGAGGACCAGGTAGATACGGATGATTGATGGGCAAGGTCTGCACAGTAGACTGGACCATCCTTCTGTTGTTGAACGACAGGAAAGACTGGATGAATTAGTTTATTTCTTCTTTCTTCCAGAGGAGTGGCTAGGACAGTCTAAAAGTGATGAACAGTGGGGGACCTGGAGAGAAGGCTTGGTGGTTAAGAGCACTGACTGTTCTCCCAGAGGATCAGGGTTCAGTTCTCAGCATCCACATGGCAGATCACAACTGTCTGGAACTCCAGTTCCATGCGATCTGACACCCTAAACCAACTGACATAAAATAACAATTTTTCAAGACAGGGTTTTTCTGTAGCTTTGGAGCCTGTCCTGGAACTAGCTCTGTAGACCAGGTTGGCCTCGAACTCACAGAGATTTGCCTGCCTTTGCCTCCTGAGTGCTGGGATTAAAGGCATGCGCCACTACCACCCCGCTAAATTATTTTTTTTTTGAAAAAGAGTTCCCCAGGAGCTTCTTGCAGAACCCTAGGTTTGTGCTCTTGTGGACTACACACTGGGTTTCGTTCGCACCCCATGCCTTTGCGCAACTCAAGGGCTTTTTTTCCGTAGATTGAGGGCCCATTTCACTTCTGAAGTTGTTTATAAACTGGGAGAGGAAATCAATGAAAAGCTACCAGGTGGGTTATAATTTTATATTCTATTCAGATACCCTCCATACAATACAAAAGTTTATGGAGACACGGAAGTCTTTTGTAGTTGTTTGTAAGTCAATTCTCTCTCTCTCTCTCTCTCTCTCTCTCTCTCTCTCTCTCTCTGTGTGTGTGTGTGTGTGTGTGTGTGTGTGTGTAAAGTGTTGGGTTTTGCAGTGAAGGAAGAGGAAGCGGCCAAAGGTAGAAGGATCCCAGCTAGCTGCCTTTTAAAACAGAGACAGGTCTGGTTGGTGAGCTGGAGATAGTGCCGCGCTGGACACACAAAGACCTTCAGTTCTGTAACCAGGGTGACCTGAGCAGGTACGCAGTGTGCCACATGGGTGTGTGGACCTCTCCTGTGGGCAGGTCTGTCCTGGACATG
The DNA here is from genome assembly GCF_000317375.1 of Microtus ochrogaster. Taxonomy (NCBI): domain Eukaryota; kingdom Metazoa; phylum Chordata; class Mammalia; order Rodentia; family Cricetidae; genus Microtus; species Microtus ochrogaster. The sequence goes on from NW_004949203.1 coordinate 25,923, forward strand.
TTCCCCAGACGCCGAGATGCTCGCCTCTCCTCCTCATCCTGTTCCCCTTCCCTCCTACTCTACATCCAAGCCCTGGGATGAAGTCTTCCTTTCTTTTTCCTCTTATAAGGACATTGAAGCTTATTGAGGTTCTCGCTCCTCCTCCCCCACTCCATACACTCTGGGGCTAAGGACAGGTCCCAGGGCCTTGAATTTTTTGTTTTTCAGGACAGGGTTCTCTGTATAGCCCTGGTTATCCTGGAACTAGCTCTTGTAGAGCAGGCTGGCCTCGAACTCAGAAATCCATCTGCCTTTGCCTCCCAAAGGCACTACCACTGAGTCATTGTGAGATGCTGTGGTCCCTCAGCAAGAGACCTTGCCTGCCAGTAGCAGGAAGCTTCCTATGTCACCGAACACTCAGTCAAAGACGAGATAAAGGTTTCCTCTGGAAGAAGACTTTAGAGCCCTCTGTCCATGACTCAGTGGAGTGGTGCCCCCCCCCCCCCACTTCAGGTTTCTTCCTGGAGTCATCTGAGCATTAGGGCAAAGAGGACCTAAGACTTACATGCTTGGTGTAAGACTTACATGTGCTTGGTATGGGATGGAACATTAGTGCTCCTCGGGGTCCTTGACCGGCACAGTTCCAGCTGATATGTTTAGCCCTGTAGTAGACACAGCTTTGTCCAGGGCCAAAGGCACTGAACTAGCAATTTTGTACAGAATCCACCATGTGGGATGAAGCGTTTATCTAATTATTCTTTATCAAAAAAAATCGGGAGTCATTTATCATGACAAGAACCTGAATGAGCAGAAAAGCTTTGGAGAAGTCACCAGTGACCTCCTATTCTCCCATTCCTCCATTTAAAAGGGCTGAGATCCTCTCTAAGACCTGCCTTACTACTTCCTGTCTCTCTATCTGTCCTTGGTCTTCCAAAACCTCTATGGTTAATTTTAATCAGCTAGTGATTAGCTCTGCCCTTTGATTCAAAGCAAGCTTTATTGTCAGAATTCAAACAAAATATCAACACAACGGTAGTATATTAAATGAAATCAAGATGTTTACTTACAAATAGAGAGTTTCTACATTTGTTTTGTTTTTTGGGGCAGGGTCTTGTAATTGTAACCTTGACCTAGAACTCACAATGTAGACCAGGCTGTCCTTGAACTCATGGAGATCTACCAGGCTATGTCTCCTGGGTGCTGAGACTAAAGGTGTGTGCCACCATCTGGCTTGTTTATTTGTTTGGGGACAGAGCTTAGGGTGGCATCCTCATTTTGTGAGAATTTGGATTATGCCCACCTAATGCTTGGGAACACAGCATGCCCAAGGGAACACAGACCCTGCAGTCACATTCTAAAGGTTCATCTTCCCTGTGGGCAAGTACAGAACCATCAGCTGCCAACCACACAGCCTTTCTGGGAAGTAATTATGAATTCTGCCCAGCATTGGTTGATAATGCCAGGAATAAAAGCTGAACAATTAGATATGCTAGAAATAATCAAAATCGTATAAAATATTTTTAAAAAATATTGAGAACAGAGCTATCTGATAAAAAAAAAGAGTTTTGCTGTATTCCCTACACCACATCCAACACTCATCACAATGCTAGCATGAACCAATCAATTTGTTGTCCTAGAGACTTCTTTTCTTCCTTCCATCCTTTCCTTTCCCTCCCCTCCCCTTCCTTCCCCTCTCCTCCTCTCCCCTTCCCTTCCCTCTCCTTCCCTTCCCTAAGGTTTTCTGTGTAGACCTAGCTGTCCTGGAACTTGCTCTGTAGACCAGGCTAGCCTTGAACTCAGAAAGCACCTGCTTCTGCCTCAAGAACTGGGACCAAAGTCACGTAACATCACTACACAAGAAATGTCTTAAAATTATAATTCACTTTGAAAATGATAATCTGAAAAATAATAAAAAGGCTTTGGGCTATGTAGTAGGGAAGGAATTTGCTAAAAGCAAATTGAGTCTATTCTTAAAAATGTTTATCCAAACCGGGTGATGGTGGCACACTCCTGTAATTCCAGCACTTGGGAGGCAGAGGCAGGCGGATCTCTGTGAGTTCGAGGCCAACCTGGTCTACAGAGCTAGTTGGAGGATGAGCACCAAAGCTACAGAGAGAAACCCTGTCTCAAAATACAAAACAAACAAAACAAAAAAGTTTTCTCCAAATAGAGTGCTTCTTATTCACTCCTTAGAGCAGTAGGAACCTTAGAGCAGTAGGAACCTTAGAGCAGTAGGAACCTTAGAGCAGTAGGAACCTTAGAGCAGTAGGAACAAGACTGGCATAACCAACATACACGTCTGTACATGGCCGGATGTGGCTCAGAGAGACCCATGCCTCGTTTGAAGCAACTTGAAGCAGCTTGAACATCCAGCCCGACCCTATCTTCTTCTGACCCTGCTACACTCACTGCCTTAATTATCGTCCCGACAAACAGACCTTATCCCATGCTTGATCCTTTAACAAATATTTGCCAATATAATGAATAAGAGTACCAAATTGAAATGGCCCAACCGTGGAAATAAATATAAAACAGCTGTTGGAGCCGCTGCTGTAAATTCCAAAGGGCGGTTCATCTTCAGCGTGCATCATGGTAGCTTAGGGAAGAGACACTTTGAAGCCTTCATGGATCCTTGTGTCTACCAGAGGAGGACCAGAGCCAGGCTGTAGATTTAACTAATTAGAACCTGGTCACTGTCAGCAAAGGTCTGAAACAGGGTCCAGGCCCTGTGCCCTGACAACGTGCTCAGAATTCAGCTCCTTGGATTTCAATGGGCTTACCTGATCAGTGACTCACACTGGGAACTCACACAGATGCTGGGGGCTCACACAGGTGCTGGGGACTCACATGGATGCTGGGGGCTCACACAGGTGCTGGGAGCTCACACAGGTGCTGGGGCTCACACAGGTACTGGGGCCTCACACGGATGCTGGGGCTCATACAGGTGCTGGGGACTCACACAGGCGTTGGGGGCTCACATGGATGCGGGAGGGCCTCACATGGATGCTGGGGGCTCACACACGTGCTGGGGACTCACATGGATGTGGGGGGCCTCACATGGATGCTGGGGGCTTACACAGGTGCTGGGGGCTCACACAGGTGCTGGGGGCTCAGACAAGTGCTGGGGGCTCACACGGATGCTGGGGGCTCACACAGACACAGACTTCATTTCTTTGCGTTTATACCAATGGTGCCAGCAACTTTTCTAAGCAACGTCACAAATTTCTCTTTCTTTGGACATACTTTACATATCTTAGGCAAGGGCTCTGCCATTGGACTGCATCCTCAGCTTTATTGTTTTCACTTTTAAATTATTACTATTTTTAAAGACCTATTTATTTTTGTTATGTGGATGGGCCTTCTGTCTGCGTGTATGTCTGTGCGCCATGCACCCATGGAGGCCTGAGGAGGGGGTCAGATCCCTTGGAAATGAAGTTACAGATGCTTGTGAGCTGCTGTATGGGGCTAAGAATAGAACTGAGTCCTCTGCAAGAGCAGCCAGTGCTCTTAGCCGCCGAGCCACCTCTCCAGACCCTACCTTTCAATTTTGAGATATGCTCTTGCTAAATTGTTCAGTCTGGAACGGAACTCACACTGTAGCCCACACAGGCCTGAACTAATTCAGATCTTACTGCCTCAGCTAGCTTTTTTTTCTTCCCGAGACAGGGATTTTATATGTAACCCAGGCTGGACCTCAAATTTACACAGATTTATAATCCTCCTTCTGCTAAGTCACTGATCAATACCTGTTGCCTCTAATTATTACAGATTATTTGTCCCTATTGCCTTAAAAGTCATTTGTAGGGAGTTCTTGTGTTTGCATATGAGAATTAGTAACCGGGGTCCGGGGAAATGGCTCACTCAGCAATGTACTGATAGTGTATGCATGAAGACCCGCCTTCCATCCAGCATCCACATAAGCACTTACAAGCACAGGGACAGGAAAGGGTGAAGACAGGAGCATATCCCTGGGGCTTGCTGGCCAGCCGGTCTTGCTGACTAGGTGAGCCTCAGGTTCAGTGAGAGACCCTGTCTCAAATACTAAAGTGGAAAACAATGACCTCTGACCTCCATACATGTACACATCACATTACACACACACACAACACACACAAACAAGAACACAGACAATACACATATGAAAGCTGACATTTATTAGCTGTTACCTGTGAATTGCATGCAAGAAAAAGATGTTGATTTCATTCTTTAGAAAGGTGTATTTGCCGGGAGGTGGTGGCTCACGCCTTTAATCCCAGCATTCAGGAGGCAGAGGCAGGTGGATCTCTATGAGTTAGAGGCCAGCCTGGTCTACAAGAGCTAGTTCCAGGACAGGCTCCAAAGCTACAGAGAAGCCCATCTCGAAAAACAACAACAAAAAACCCCAAAAGCTAAAT
>NW_004949203.1:30997-35380 GCF_000317375.1 Microtus ochrogaster
AGAGACCGTTCACAGGGGTGGGTGGATTCTGCACTGGTGAGAGAGACCGTTCACAGGGGTGGGTGGCTTCTGCACTGATGAGAGAGACCGTTCACAGGGTGGGTGGCTTCTGCACTGGTGAAAGAGACCGTTCATAGGGGTGGGTGGCTTCTGCACTGGTGAGAGAGACCGTTCATAGGGGTGGGTGGCTTCTGCACTGGATGCATCTGTGTTTAGTTACCAGTGATGAGCAAGGAGCACTGGGGGTGACTTGGAAGCAAAGGAGAGAGAGAACACAGCAACCTAATTGGTCACTGCCACGAATCTATACTCAGGGGACGGGCGGCACAAGCAGAGGCAATAGCTTACACACGTATTCCTGAGCTGTGCAATAGATGGAAAAGGGTCCCAGATGGATTGGGCAGGGGCTTAGTTCCGGGATTATGATGAGACAGTGGGTAATTATTGACTGGCAGGGCCTCAGCCCTGATTAGTATCTGTAGGCCTGTTCCCCTCCTTCAGAGGACAGCATTGATAAAGATAAACCGTGCTGCTGCGTGTCCTTCATTCGGCATACAACGACACATTTCAATCTAACAGGATCAGGTCCCCACTTTGATCACAATCTGTTACCTAGATGTCTTTGCAAATTAATCAGTCCCGCTTGTTTAGCTCCAGTCAGTTTGTACTGCTAAATTAATAAATGTACCGGGAGCAACAGAACACATAATTAAATTCTACGCTTTAATCTCCACATAATAATTTTGACCTCAGTCTGGGCCCTCTGTTCTAGCCAGGAGAATGCAGCCTTCCCTGGGTCGTCGACACTAACCATCCACCCTCAGGGTGAACTGCGGGGCTCAGAAAGTAAGAGAAATCCCGGATTTAGAAATGCGAAACACAAACAAAACCAAAACAAGCAAAAAAATCCCAAAATACCAGGTGCTGGATGGCTAAGCAGAGCGGGAAGGTGAGTTTACCCATCAGCATCCTGGACAAGAGAACAGAACAGAATACACACACACACACACACTCACACACACACAAAGTCTTGGGCAACCAGGGAGCAGCATCCACCAACTAATGGATGGAAGCTCCTTTGAGAGACCTTGGAACCCGGTGTGTAGGTTCCTCATGAAGAGCTGATGTCATTAATTGGTTTTAGTCTGGTCCCCAAGCCGGGTGATGGTGGCGCACGCCTTTAATCCCAGCACTCGGGAGGCAGAGGCAGGCGGATCTCTGTGAGTTCGAGACCAGCCTGGTCTACAAGAGCTAGTTCCAGGACAGGCTCCAAAGCCACAGAGAAACCCTGTCTCGAAAAACCAAAAATAAATAAATGAATAGTCTGGTCCCCAAGTTGATACCTGCCTTGGTGCATATGATATCAGCCAGGCTGTGAACTGCTGTAAGGTTCTAAGTTTCCTGTGAGTCTTAAAGGTCCCCTCCCGCAGCGGGGGGGGGGGGATTTTAATTGGGTATCGGTTAGGAATGAGAAAGGTGTTTTCAGTTTTTGAGGGCTCTGTTTATTTATGCTGCAATGCTGTGGGTTAAACACAGAGCCTACCTGAGGTAGGAAAGTCCCTGCCACATAGATATACCAACAGCTGATTTATCTGAGAAAGATGCTTTGTTGTAAGTTCTGGAGAGCAGGCTAGGCATAAAGCACTTGGTACCCAGTCTTTGAGTTGTTGCTCTAGTTTGGGTAGCATCTTGGTGTCTTCCTTTAAGTTTATCGTGCTGTTCCATGTTGGGATCAAAGTCTTGATTTGTAGAAACCATGGGGCCAGGACAAGATGAAATGTGCTGGATGAATGCTGGGCCAGGGCCTGGGAGGCAGGAGCTGGGACCAGACTGGGTTTACCATCCACTGATGACCTGGGCGGGACATTTCACCTTTGTGTGGCTCAGTGCTCTCATCTGAAGAAACAAAAGAGTAGGCTAGATAATCTCCAAGAGACCATATTCTGAGTGTCTGCAATTCCACTCAGAGTCAAGTGGGTATTAAGGCAATTACGGAATAACACGAACCAGAGGGACGTTTCCCCCTCTCTCTGTGGCTGAGCTCTTTCAGAGAGAACCGGTTGCTGACTCCAGCTATTAGCCTGAATTTGTAGACAACTGCTTCGTTTCTGCCACTTAATTGTGCGTCTGTCATCACAGAGTTGAGATTTCCACCAGATAACCGATGATTAAGCCTTTGGTTAAATTTTCAGTCGTGTGGAATTTTTGTCCCGCTCTCTGAGAAGGGGAGCGCAGGGATGTGTGTGTTGACGGGCCCAGTGGCAAGGGGTGGGTTATATGTAACTGGAGATGTATAATATGGAATCGCCAATGTTTTAGCTAGAACAAACTGATGTCACATTACGAGAAGAAAAGAAAAGTAACTTCCATTGTCACAAAAAACTCTCTAACGTAAATTAACCACGGGGGATGCAGCTGTGCAGCAGGATGTGCCGACGCCAGTGACTTCTGAGAAAATGAGGGCACATGAAAGGCTTGACCCTGAAATCGATTCACGGATGATTTACTTAAATAACCTGGTAAGCATTTGTGTAGATACCAGGTCTGTTTTGTATAGGAACGACTTTATTTCTGTAGTGGAAAAACCAGAAGTCTGGGTGAACACCTGTAATTTCAACCGTGGGAAGCTGAGGCAGGAGGATTACTGAAAGTCTGAGGTTAGCTTGAGCTATATAGTAAGTTCCAGGCCAGCTTGGGCTCTAGAGAAAGAACTTGTCTCAAAAAGGCATGGGTGGGGAATGGGGGATCTAACGGTGCTGGAAAGATGGCTTGCCAGTGAAGAGCACTTGCTGCTCTTGCTGAGGACCCAGGCCTGTTCCCAGTACCCACATGGTGGCTCACAACCATCAGTAATTCTAGTGTCAAGGGAGCCAACCCCTCTTCTGGCCTCCTAGGGTAGCAGGCATGCATACTGTACACATATATACATGCAGGCAAAACAGTTATTCACATAAAATAAATAAATCTAAAATAAGTTATGTTTAGGAAGAAAGAAGCAGAAGGGAAGGAAGAAGGAAAGAGAAAAGAGAGAGAGAGAGAGCCACCGGGTGGAGCAGGAAGGAAGAAGGAAAGAGAAGAGAGAGAGAGAGAGAGAGAGAGAGAGAGAGCCACCGGGTGGAGCAGGAAGGAAGGTTTGCTCCTTTTCTTTCTGCTCTCAGTTGTAAAGACCGAAGGATTTTTTAAAAAATAGCAATGGCATTTTCATGCCTCTGTGTCATTTTTATAATAATTAGTAGCTACTTACACAAAAATGAATTTCTACTACGGTCTGCCTTTAAATCTTCTAAAAGTACCACCAATATCATTTAAAGTATGGAACTCCCCGAGGAAAATCTATTAAAGTGCCTGTGTGTCACCCACGTGAATAACGGATGAATTAATTATGATCGGTGCAATTACAAGGAATAGCTAATGAAGCCATAATGACCAGACGCTGGCAGTTCATTTTCAAAGCACAGTGAGAGGCAAACGTGGCCAAAGATCCCCAAAGAGAACACCAAGCTTTGTGTGCTCACCTTGGGGGCAGGGTCCTTGAGGGCACCAGTCAATCGAGTGAGGCGCACTCCCTGCTGAAATAGCCTCTTCCTGCTTCCAGCTGCTCACTGGGGCTCACCTGGAGCTCAGCAAAACCAAAGCCTGGGCTACTCATTTCCTTTGGCTGGAGTTCCCAAGGGCACCCTTGTCTGTCTTGTTTTGAGGACACGGCAAGCAGGTGGAAACTGAAGACGTCAGTGATTATATGATTTTTTTTTTCTAAAGCAAGATCAAATTAAAATTAAGTGAGTGAAATAGGGGGTAAAGAATAGGGCAGAGAGGAGAGAGGGCTGGGCACAGACTGCAGGGCATGCCTGGGCCTCTCACTTTGTGAGTTCTGGTTGCTTTTCTCATTTGACAAGTAAGGAGCTGACTGAAGAATCTCCCCGAGACTAAAACTCTGCACGTCTGTGGTTCGTTTTTACTTCACAGTCCTGGAAGGCAATTTCAGGCAGGAAACGTAATACTGAGCGTTTTCTAGTGGCCAGGTTTAAAGAGACAAGGAGCTGGATGTGCTACTGTGGAAGATCAAAATGGTAACTTAGAAAAATGCTAGTTCTGTGGAAACCAGAGAGGCGGTGGTGAGGTTATGGCTGTGTCCTGCTATTTGCTTAGGAGCTCACCATCTTCCAACAGGCAAACAGCACACACACACACACACACACACACACACACACACACACACACACACCAGGTTATTAATGACAGGCTGTAGATTTGGGCTATGCAATGAGAGCAGAAGCCTACTGTCAGCTTTGGGACGCACTGAGTCAGGCACAGCAAGAAGGAAAGCTCTGCTCTTGCCAAGCCTCTCTTCCTGAGGTCCCCCTCTTCCCGAGGTCCCCCTCT
>NW_004949203.1:35632-48591 GCF_000317375.1 Microtus ochrogaster
CTGAGGTCCCACTGTTCCCGAGGTCCCCCTCTTTCCGAGGTCCCCCTCTTCCCAAGGTCCCCCTCTCCCTGAGGTCCCACTGTTCCTGAGGTCCCCCTCTTCCTGAGGTCCCCTCTTCCTGATAAGAGGGAGCAAGAGCAGGTTCCTACAGCAAGGTCACAGTGTGCAGAAAACCCAGAAGATCAGGTTCAACATCACCGCCTCTTTCAGCTTCATGAATGCATTTTATTCACCTCTGTGAATGGGAATTAACTAATATCTGTCAAAAAAACAGCTGGCAGGATCCAAAATACACAAGAGGTCTAAGTACTTTTCTTCCTTGGGTATTTTGATAGTGGTTTATCAGTACAATCTACACACACACACACACACACACACACACACACATATATATATATTCAAATTTTAAATCCATCTCAAGGTACTATCCTAGCTATCCATCTTGAAATGTATCACTACTTCTGAATGTCAAGAGGCCTTCCCTCAGGGAGCTGATTTTTTCAAAAAACTCAGCTGAGCACTGCCTCAGGGAGCTAGCGCTCTCTCGCTCTCTCTCTCTCTCTCTCTCTCTCTCTCTCTCTCTCTCTCTCTCTCATTACTATGAAAGACGATGGGTTCCAATATGGCCTGCTCACACATATGCGAGACTGTATTTGTTCTAATGCACCCCTTCCTGAAGGCCCTCCCTGTGTGTCTCCGCCCCATCCCCAGGGTGGACTCTCTTATATCACAATTACTTCCTCACTCTCTTCTTCTCCACCCTTTAAGATCTCTTTGTTCCCTTTCATGATCTCTTTTCTAGTTTCATAACCTATACTGCCTACTACATACATGTATATATGTGTGCATTCATCTATGCATGTATAACACTCAAATGTAGATTCCACATGTAAGAGGAACAAGTGTCTTGGTCTTCTTGAGTCTGTTTTATTATATTTTACATTTTGATTTCCAAATGCATTTAGTTTCCTGAAAATGTCATGCTTTCATTTTTCTTTACAGCAAATAAATTCTTGCTTCCTAGCTATATGTAGGCAGCACATGTATAATAAACATGGGTGTACAGATATGCCCATGGCATGTTTACTTAAAGTCTATCGAACATATACCCAAGACTGGTATAACTGGGTCAAATGGTGGTTCTAGATTTAGCTTTTTTGTCTACACCAGCAGTGTAGAAGGATTCCTCTTCCCCTCATACTCATCAGCACTTAGTATTTTGTTTAGAAGATTCTCGGGGTACTCTGTCTCATACACGTACTGACAACCTACCCTGGGCAATACACTTACTGCTAAATACCTATCTCTTCTCGTGACACTTGCCACGCTTGAGTAAGCACAGCATGCTGTACAGAGGGACTGGCAAGGGGCTAGAGAAGCCGGCTGGAAGAGCACTGGTCTTGGCTGGGTTACAGGGTATCTTTAGAGAGAGATGCCTTTTATCTTTGAGTTCCGAAAGATGAGCAATGGGCAAAGGGGCTTGTGTGGGAAGGGAATGTTCCAGCAAAATCCTGGGCTTTCTGCAGTAGTCACAACCAGTGTGTTCTGAGGTTTGCTGTTTATATGGGAATCTTCTATGCACACATGGAACCAGCCCCCCCTGCACGAAGCAAATATTGTCAGTATCTCTATTTTAAAAGTATTTATAACATAGAAAAATGTTTATGACCATAGGAAGCATCACAATTTGTTTTGTTTTGTTTTGTTTTTCGAGTCAGGGTTTCTCTGTAGCTTTGGAGCCTGTCCTGGAACTAGCTCTTGTAGACCAGGTTGGCCTCGAACTCACAGAGATCCACCTGCCTCTGCCTCCTGAGTGCTGGAATTAAAGGTGTGTACCACCATTGCCCGGCTAGCATCACAAATTTAAGAAACTTGTCAAAGTTTGGCGCCAGCACTGAAGGAGGTCAGTGCAGAACTACCAAGTGAATCGCTGGGTGCTGGTGTTTGGGGCACAGGGTTGGAGTGGGACAAGGTGAAGGTATAGGATACTGTCAGGGTTGGCTAGAGACCAGTTGTGAAAACTCCTTTTTAAGCGGTGACCATTTGCTCTGTGAATACTGAAAATCAGCTAGAGTGTAGAGCGATGAGGGGTAGCTCAGGTGGAGAGTACTCAGTAGGCTGTGCAAAGCCCAGGGTTCAAGCTCTGGCACCTAAAGGAGACAAAGATTTTGAAGGAGCTAACAATAACAAAAACTCCTCTCTGATCTCTGTCTTAAATATAGGAAAGAAAAGCAACATAAATGAGACAAAATACGGCTCCTTGGACTTTAACCAAAGGCAGCAAGTGACAGACTAGTGACAGTAATAGCCCCTGGAGCTGGTCTATATCCACTGTGCTGGGGGTGGCTTACATCTTGGGTGTTACGATGTGACTTTGTGTTGTTGTTGCTCTTTTTGTTTTTTTGAGGCAGGGTTACACTCTGTAGTCTAGGTTGACCTAGAACTCTCATTATGCAACCCACACTGGCTTCAAGCTTATAGTGATCCTCCTGCCTCAGTTTCTCCCCCATCTCTAGTGCTGGGATTACAGGGGTCAATCCTGAAGACCTTCAAAAGTGGGTGGCATCCAAGATCATATATGGGAAACTGGGAAACTCTGTCCTTATTTCAGGGGTAGTCTGGGGTCCTACACAGAACAGTAACAACAGGGCCCCCTGTCCCCAGCAACTCTGAGAAGCTCCCCTGGATTTGGGGCAATGGTAGAGCATTTGCTACTCTTGCAGAGGACCTGGGTTGGGTACAAATGGCTGGGAGGTAGTGGTGGATGCCTTTAATCCCAGCCCTCAGGAGGTACCCACATGGTGGCTCACCATTCCAGTTTCAGGGAATCTTCCTCAGGCACCGGGAATGCACATGGTCCATTTACATACTTGGAGGCAAAACACTCATACATATAAAAATAAATCTTTTCAAAAGACAACGATATCTGTTTATCTATCTATCTATATCTATCTATCTATCTATCTATCTATCTATCTATCTATCTATCTATCTATCTATCTATCTATATCATATCTTAGAAATGAACTCAGAGGGAGATAATCTAATATATAAGGCAACAATAATAGCATGTGATGTAACCTAATAAATAATGCAACAATAATAACAGGTGATGGATTGGAATGCTACTTGTACATTTAACTTTTCACTTTTCAATCATTATTATATTATTATTACTATTGTTATTTTAGACTCACTGAGTCTGAGCTATTCTGCTCACATGTATGGGGTTATCCACTGGGGAGTGGGCAGCTTACCAGGGTTCACTTGTCCTTGTTTGCTCCCTGTTGCTGCGTGAGAAAAAACACTATGACAAAAAGCAACTCGGGGAGGAAAGGGTTTATTTGGCTTCTCCATCCCAACCACAGTTCATCACTGAGGGAAGGCAGAGCAGGAACTCAAGGCAGGAATCCGGAGGCAGGAAACGATGTAGAGACCATGGAGAAATGCTACTTAGTGGTTTATTCCCCCTTGGCTTGCCCAGTCTACTGTCCTAAACAACTCAGGATGACCTATCCAAGGGGTGCTGCCAACAGCAGGCTGGGCCCTCCTACAACCATCAGTCAAGAAAATGTTCCACAGCCTACAACCCAATGTGGGCATTTTTTCAATTGAGGTTTCCTCTCCACAAATGACCCTAGCTTGTACCAAACTGACAAAACAATTAACCAATACCCCTCCCACCCCTCAAGGAAAGCGACTCTCTCGTCCCCAGTAGCCACCAGTTATCAATAGTTCCTTCGCTATGAGACCCTAATAGCCCTTCTTCCTCCATGCTGGAATTAATTTGTAAAAAAATTGATTTATTTATTTTTATTTTATGTGTATAGCTGTATGCAATGTGCTTGGAGGCCATCAGAATCCCAAACTAGAGTTACAGAAGGTTGTGACTGCCTTGTGGGTGATGGAAATCAAACCTGGGTCCTCTGGGAGAGCAGCTAGAGCTCCCAACCATTGAGCCTGCTCTCCAAAGCTCCTACTTCTTTTTAAAACCTTACTTTACACATATGAATGTTCTGCTTGAATGAATATATGTTCACTCCATGTGTGCAGGAGCCCAGGTAGGTCGGAAGAGGGCATCAGAGTCTCTGAGACTGAAATTACCAACAGGATGAGCTGCCATGTGGGAACTGGGAACCAAACCTGGGCTCTCTGCAAGAACAAGTGCTCTTAACCATGGAGCCATCACCCCAGGCCCCATGCTGGGATTTTTAACTAGCATTTGTACTGTTCTTTTCTTCTTCAGTTTTGCTTTTTTGTTTGTTTGTTATTTTGAGGTAGGGTTTCTCTGTGTAGCCCTGGCTGTCCTGGAACTCATTCTGTAGACCACGCTGACCTCTGTCTCATGAGTGTTGGGATTAGGCATCCACCACCCAGCCATTTGTATCTTTCTAAGAACAAAAATATTGTGCTTTACAGAAGGACTATTTTAAAATGAAATCATCTAACCTGTTTGAAGCCTAATTGTGCTATTTCTAAGACGTTTTGTTTTGCCCCCAGTTTAGGGCTGGACCTAAGCTGAGAGACATTTTGGTGTCTTTTATGTAAGATCTATGACACTATCAGGGCTTTTTCTGTGCTAGCAGACACGCTGTAAACAAGCGCTGGTTTAAAAGAAAGGCAGCCCTGATGTCACTTATAACTAAGCTAAGGAGACAGACCAGAAGCAGAAGGATGCCAGCAATGACTGTTACCATTCCTGGAGAGCTCGTTGTCCCCTGGTGGCTGCACCATGCCTTCTGCATGAATGACCTCAGTTCATTCCCACGGCTCTTCTATGTATCGGGGCTATCTTATTTTATAGACAGGGGGTTCAGGACCACAGTAATTTTCTTAGTACCACATGGCGAATGTGGTACTGATATCTGAACTTGGTCTGATTCTGAGGCTCATGCATTTAGGCTAGCCTCAGGAAACCATGCCCTACAGAAACAAACTCTGTGGGCTGCTTTGTAAATACAAATGCACAGTCCAAGTCAGAGGGCAGCCACAAGTGACCGTGACAGGATGCTGTGCTTTTGTTTGTATTGTTACTATTTTTAATATACAGTATTTTGGTCTAGGACCACTTTAAGACCAACTACTCAGATGTGGCATTAGAGATGAATCTCTGTCTCTAATCACCAAAATGAGCACATCTGTATGTTTGCCTTATTTTCTTTTCATAGAATGAGTTAGAATATATTTACTGAAAGATGTCTCTTAAGCAATTTTAAACTCTTTCTCGTTGCATGTCCTTTACAGGGACTGGGCATATAGTACAAGGATACCCAGCCTATCTCTGTGCCTCGTCCAAATCCCCTCTAGAAGTACAAGTAGCCACTGAGAGCCCTTTACTGGTTTTTCTTTGGAAGAAGCCAGTTGCTCATTCAGCATGAAGGGATCACAGAGCATCTATACAGAAGCTTTTCTTTCCGTGTTTGTTTTCCAGACACCTCGTTCCTATCTCAAAGGTTCACAGTATGACTTGGGTGTCATTCCAGGACACGTTTTATGTTTATCCAAACTCCTGTGTTTGTGCCATTGATCACACTTTATCCCCACTGAAAATTTGGCACACTCTAGATCTGATTTTCAGGCATGATAATACCTGACAGATAATACGTCACATATAAAAGCCTCGCTTTTTTTTTCTTTTTTAAAAAATGTCTGCTAAGATAATTCCTTTATCTAGCTTCTGGTTGACATACATATAGCCATTTCTACAGCAGTTAGTGCTTTTGTAGGAAAAAAACCCTGTGATTGGAATTGCTGGGTCTGTGTGGAGGTGACAGATCTCCCCAGCTGCTTGCCCGCGGGGCAGCGCTCTCCCAGATGCCCCAGCAGAGTATCTGGTGCCAAGGGCCACGCTTGCCCATGGCAGCACATGTTTTCTGTGCTGTCTCACTGGGACAGGCAAACCAAAGCATGTCCGGAGAGTCTGCAAGTCTGACTTGCGTTTCTCTTCTGGTGAGTGACAGTTTCTCTGTTATCCTGCCCTCTCTCAGTCCAGCTTGGTCAGGAGCAGCCCACAGCTCTGCGCAGTAAGGGACTTGTCCAAGAGACACAGAGGCAGAGCAAAAGGCAGAAGTCTCTCTCAGTGTGGATTATTTGCATCTTGAAACCCAGCATTTAGGAGACTGAGGCAGGGGTTCATTAATTCAAAGCCAGTCTGGGTTATACAGTGAGACTTTGTCTCCAAAATCAATCAAACACAGGCGGTGTGCTGATTCAGTAGGGAAAGACAGCCACTGTCAAGCCTGAGTCAGCCCAGGATCCACAGTGTGGACAGAGAGAACCGACTCCCTTCAGTGTCCTCTGACCTTCGTGTGCGCGCGCACACACACTTCAAAAGTAAATGTAATTTAGAGCAATGTTTAAATCAATCGGACAAGTTTTCTTGACCTCTTCTGAGGTCATAAACTTCACTCATTTAATACACATGAGTTATGGGCTGGAGAAATGGCTCTTGGGTTAAGAGTTCTTCCTGCTCTTCTAGAGGACCTGAGTTTGGCTCCCAGCACCCAACTCAGCCAGCATAACAATCACATGAACTCCAGTTCCAGGAGGTTCCATGCCCTCTTCTGGCCTTCTTGGATTACCACATACACATGCCAAAGACATACACATGCATACATGCATAGAGATAAGCATAAAAATAAAAAATGTAAATCTATGAAGGTGGGGAGGAGGTGGCCAGAGAGCCGTTCAGTGGTTGGAAGTGCTTCTACTGCCGGAGGAGGACCCAGAGTTTGGCTCCTAGCATCTGTGTGGTCACTCTAGCTCCAAGGGGTCAGACACCCTCTTCTGGCCTCCGAGGGTAACCACACAGACATGGCAAAGATGCACACATACAAATAAAAGATAATTCAATTGTGCTGTGGGTGGAGCTCGATGGTGATGAGTTTTGCATTGCAGGAGGTTCCTAGGTTGGATTCTTAGCACCATAAAACACACACACATACATACATACAGATCAACAATTACTAAACACCTTCCATGCGTCAGCAGCGTTCGGATGAAGTGCTGACGATATACCATGGAGAAAACACATGAAGGTTCTGTGGCCCTAAGCTGGGGAAAGTAAACAATAAAGCATGTCAGGTGACTGGTCACACAGTTAATCATCCAGACGCTTCCCTTGCAGGACAGTAGGGACAAACTAGATTTGGACATCTGGTCATTTTAGGAAGAAACGAAGGCTAAGCAAGTCATGGAGAATGTGGTGGCTAGCCAGACCACACCTGGATTGCTTTGTTTTGGTGTTTGGTTTTTGACTTTTGTTTTTTTTTTGAGGCAGTTTCTTTTTGTAGCCTTGGCTTTCCTAACTTGCTCTGTAGACCAGGCCAGCCTCGAACTCACAGAGATCCTCCTGCCTCTGCCTCCCTCGTGTTGGGATTAAAGACGTGTGCCAACACTGCCCTGCTCAGACCTGGATTTTTAATCCAAATTATCCTACAAATTCCCATGCTGCCTTGGGACAGCCACCTCAATGTCTCAATGTCACTAGGTCCCTGTGATCACATAGGAGTTCAGGCTGTGCTTGGAGAGTCACCACCCAGGAGAGGACTGATACCAGGGTCCAGAGACCTGGCAGGGCCCCTCTTTCTTCAAGAAAGTAGCAGCATGTCCTTAGGGAGTGATCAGTAGGACAGAGTCTGAGGTTTTGTGTGTGGAGGGGAGACTCTTCCCTAGTACCTAGTCCTGGGGTTCAAAGCCTCGCTCCTCACGTTGAATGAAGATATTTGACTATGCTTGCACTTTTCAGAAGGACGTTTTACGTGTTAATCCTGGAGACTTGGATCTACGGGACCACAGTGCTGGGTTCTGTCAACTCTTCCACAGCAGAAGTTCCTGAAGTCGCCTTTTCCGTTCCAAGCTGGAACAGCCAGCTAGGTCATTAATCTTTCTAACGACTGGGACAGGTGTTTGTGCCTTCCTTCGTTACATCCACTCTTTTTCTAAACACAGAATGCACACAGGTACTGCGTTCCGGTCCATCTGTCTTCAGAGTCCAAAGGCACCCGAAGCGCCCCGCCCCGGAGGAAAGCCCAAGCAGAAAGGCTGGCTCGCAGCAGGGAGGTGCTAATGCAAATGCACACAGGACCGGAAGGTGAGACCCCCAGGGTGCCTGTGGCCTGCTCTCCAGGCTGAGAGCAGACCTGCCGACCCTGCCTCCCCCTGAGGTCCTGATTACTCAACAGGTTATTTTTCTCAGCCATTGGGAAGCGATAATGTGGCTCCCCATATGAAATTCATATCATTTGTATTTGGCCTCCTTTGCCACTTAAGGGTTGTGAGGGGCACCATTTTAAAATTAATTTGCCGGGTGTTCTGTCTATCTGTTAGGAGCAGGAGGAAGCGGTCCCGTCCGAGTATTTATCAGACACACGCCGCCCATCTGCCAGAGCTAGGTCGAGGAGGATTTGCAGTTAATCCTTCAGACCCATCTGTAGGGGGTTCAAAATGCTGACCAGGAAGCTAGACAAGATGAGGTTTATTTAATTAGAAAAACGACTCTGGGGGTTACTAGGAATCATTGTAAGGAGGAAGGGCTTTGGGCCACGGCACTCCTGGGGGGGGGGGACACGGGGGCAGGCCAAAAACGAGGAGCGCGCAGAGATTATTTTGTGTTGAGTTTGTTGTGGTTTATTTTGGTTTGAAAGTGGTGTGGCCTAGATAGGGGAGAGGGTTTCCTTTTTGGTTATGTACGAGCCAGAACCAGCTGCGGCATGTGTGGGCGAGAGGCAATGCAAGCCAGAGCCAGCAGAGACTGCACTGGGCTTGCAAGACTCACTCCAGACTAAAACAGGGGAGCCTGCTCAGGCCAGAGCCCAACCAGGCAAGCCTCTGAATTCTGGCTGTCAGAGCTAACCTGCTCGAGGCTGAAAGCAGTTGGGTCAAGCACTGTTTCCTACATCTTAGTCCTAAAAATTCTTACCCTGGCGCTTATTGCCATTTGAGAACGATTTCTGAGCAAAGAAAAAACAACGAAGTTACATTTTAAAATCCCCTCCAAGGGAGGGAAAATGACATCTGCTCAAAACAAAATATCCAGCAACAGTCATTTTCTTCGGATGGAGATTTTATTCGAATAATCGGTTTCTGCAGGGCTGCCGTTTAGGACACCTGAGCACGGAAAACCACGTGCCCTCTCCCAGCCTCTGGTCGTTAGTCCTAGCGCTGTAAGCACTGAAGTACCCTGAGGTAAATGGTCCCCTGTCTGCCTTGGGCCCTCTAAAATGGTGTCCCCGTTGCTATGCAGATTCCTAGACACTGGTTACCCATGGACCAGATTTTTGAGGCTGTATCTTTTTAGGTTATTTGTCCAGGGACAAAAGCTCACTGTATCTTTTTAGGTTATTTGTCCAGGGACAAAAGCTCACCTTGGGGAGTAGGTGTTCCCTAAAAGCAACTACGCGGCATTTCTTTCAGAACTTGTCGACCATTCTGAGGAGCAGGGAGCCCATCCTAATCCCCACCCCCACCACACCACTCCCTCACAACAGGGGACGCCTGGTTTGGAGCAGCAGGGTCCCCCATTACCTCACTCTTTCCAATTCATGGTCTACTCTAGAATTTCCTAGGAACCCTCTCTCCTCCCACTTTGGGGAGTCTAGCTGACAAAGCCTGCTTGCCACCCTCAGAAGCTTAAGGCCAAACTCTTCTGATCAAATTTACCAATACGAAGATGTCCAGAGCAGGGCTGGGAGGGCAAGAGACAAGCCCAGCTCCCTAGGAAGCAGGCTCAGAGAGTGCTCCTGCCAGTAACTGGCTCAAGCAAGTGGCAGGGCAGCTTTCTGACCTGCCGGACCAGTCTTCCCCTCTGTGGAAAAGCAGTCAGTAGTGGAAATTTTGAGTTCACGCAGGACACATGGTCACTTATTTGCCTACTTATCTCACATCCTACCAGCCAGAGGCTACGCTGAAATGAAAAACAAAGCCCAAAGGTTCTTCTGGTTGCTGAAAAGAAAATAAAATGTAAGTCTGTAAAAGGGAAGGGTCCCCCTCAGCGCCAGGTGCTCTGCTTTTCTTGTTCAGCAAGTGAACTCTGTGCTCTCCAGGAAGGAACATCCTATCTTTTAACAAAGCCTCCAAGCTTTAATACCTAATGGCTGATGACTTATCTGACATTTGAAGAAGATTGCAAAATGTCTCCTCAACAATGTCTAAGAAATGTGATATTAAGCCATAATCTCAGCACTCAGGAGGCCAAGGCAAGATGATTGTGAGGACAAGGCTAATGTTAACCCCAAAGATGAGAGGAGAAAGACCACCAACCCAAACCATCATGGCCAAATTAAAGCAAGCAATTAATTAAAGCAAGCTTTTTTTTTAATTCGTGTACACAGGCTGTCTCAAAGAGATCTGCCTGCCTCTGCCTCCTGAGTGCTGGTATTAAAGGCGTGCACCACCACCACCCGGCTGTTTGTTTTTATTATAAGATGGCTTTCAAATCCAAGATGGAGGTAGACAGGTTCATTACTACCAGAGCTACATAGCAAGACTTTGAGGGAAAAAAAGAACAAACAATTCCTTACTACAATAAAGATTCTATTAGATGGAATACATACACTGTAATGATTTCAGCCACATAAAGCCAATACTTCCTGGCTCTAGGGGTGATGCAGGTGCAGACAAACTCTCAGGCAGAAGTGCCTAATGGCCCCCCGGGGATGTTAAAGGGTCCTATATGATCCACGTATTGACTCAACTAAGCTCTTGGGCACACGTGCAGATTACATCATCCATGTATGACTCAGCTAAGCCCTTGTGCATATGCATGAGCCCTGTCATCTGTGTATGACATAGCCACATCAAACCCCTGTACACATGTGTTAGGTAACTTTTAAAAGCTGGATGCGCCATCTTTCTCTCTCTGCACACACTGACTTCCCCAGGCCTGTGCACACCCCCTCTAATAAACTCCTAAGCAGGTTTGTTGTGTGTTTCACGTTTCCTTCTCACTTGCACCAGGTAATTTCATTGGTGCTGTGACTCACACACAAAAAAGGAATGGAATGGTCTGTTTTGTCTCTTTAAGAGACAAGTCACACCTGCTCCTTCCCCCATCTGCTGAGGCAAGCTGATCTTCAGCTTCCAGCCTGAGTCTCCCCCTTTCCATCTCCCTCTTCAAGAGGCAGCTTCAGTCTCTCCCTTCTCCCCTTTCTGCTTTTTTCCCCTTTTCCCCTTTCCCCTCTATAACCTCCTAAATAAACATCCAACCTCACTCTGCATGGCGGGCCTATCCATGTCTCTGCCTATTGCCTGCTGCATGGCTCCCTGCCCGGGCCCAGCTGCCTTCAGAGACCTGCAGTGTGGTCTCATGGTGTGCCCATCTGTCTGTCTCTCCTCACGGGACTGGCTGCCTTATTGAGATCTCTCACTGCCCCTCATGGCCCACTGCAACCATTGGGGAACTGTGCCATCCCTGTTTGGGACTGGCTACTCTCAGGACCCACTGCCTGCTACCTGTCGCTGTTAGGGGATTCTCAGCACAACATTTCTGTTGCTGAGCCCCTTGGGGAATGTCAGGAGCCATTTCCCCCCCCCCAAAATATTGCAGGGACCATTGTTCTGGGGAGTTTGCAGAGAGCCCCACACCCCAACGGTATTTAGAACTGTTTTGTCACACCCTAACGGTATTTAGAACTGTTTTGTTGGCAGAGCCTACCCCACACCCAATCTTGAGAGCTATCTGTTAGCGGAACCCGCCCCACATTCCAACTATCTAGAGAACTAGGTGTGTCAACTCGCCACTTCCTGACTGATTGTAACCTCCTGGCGGACGACCTCACCACCAGCTGGAACCATCGCTGCAAGATTCCTTCCAGCCCATGCCCCTGCCCCCATCTCATCCCCAAATTCCTCATCCAGGGGCTATATAAGCTGCAACCATGACGCTAATAAACGGAGGCTTTGACAAACCTAACTTGGCCTCCTTCCTTTCTCCCGCCCATGTCTTTTCAGATAGCGCCTCTCCAGGACCCTGGAATAACTGACCAGCCAGGCGGGTTACAACCCCTAGACTAACTGACCTGCCAAGGCGGTCTACAGGGGAATCTACAGCATTTTACTTAATCCATTACACACACACACACACACACACACACACACACACACACACACCATTAAAATTATTATTATTATTATTATTATTTCAATTTAAAGCAAAAGTGACAACAAAATAAAACAGAAACACCTGAGGCAAGCTGAGCATGGTGGTGCCCGTCTTTTTTTTTTTTTGGATTTTTTTGAGACAGGGTTTCTCTGTGGCTTTGGAGCCTGTCCTGGAACTAGCTCTGTAGACCAGGCTGGTCTCGAACTCACAGAGATCCGCCTGCCTCTGCCTCCCAAGTGCTGGGATTAAAGGTGTGCTCCACCATCACCCGGCAGTGCCCATCTTTTAATCTCAGCAGTAGGGAGACAGAGGCGGGCAGATTTCTGAGTCTGAGGCCAGCCTGGTCTACAGGGAGAGTTCTAGGACAGCCAGAGCTACACAGAGAAACCCTGTCTGGAAAAAACACCACCACTACCACCACCACCAACAACAACAGTAACCCACCTGGCATTAAGAACAACTCCATCTGTCACTCCTGGGAAAAGTATGCTTTTGTACTTCTGAGCCACCAGCTTCCTCCTCTTCTACCAGCAGCCATGGCCTTGTCATGTTTTTCTGGCTCCCAGGGACTGTGTCATGGTGTGAAGACTTTATTACTTTGGATATTATGAAGCCTAGAGGGTGTCCTGAGTTTGCAGAAGGTTTGTTCTGTACCAAAAGAAGACTCATAGCCCGGGTTTGGAGTGGGCTTCCAGAAGCATCATGTCCTCCCAAGATGGTGATGCTTGTGCAGGCTGACACATTCACGTGTGCTCCAAAAACACTGCCTCATACAGCTTTCCGTTAGCATCTCGTAGTGGTTCCCTAAGACTAAAGCGTCCACCTTCCTTCCTTCCCTCCTTCCCTCCTTCCTTCCTTC
>NW_004949203.1:49488-54724 GCF_000317375.1 Microtus ochrogaster
ACAATCACATCATTTTTTCCTGTCCTTTCCTCCCTCCAAACCTTCCTATATACCCCTTTTTGTTCTCTTTCTAATTCATGGCCTCTTTTATCACTAATTGTTGTTACATGCTTTTGTGTGATGTCTTACTTTTTTGGTTTTTTGTTCTCTTTGGGGGGCCTACCACCCCAAATAAATCACACATGGAGGCTTATTTTTAGTTATGAATGCCTGTCCTTAGCTTGGCTTGTTTCTAGCTCTTACACTATCCCATCTACTTTTGCCTCTGTGTTGGGGAATCTTCGTCAGTCAATGAACTTTAAGAGGTGGGGCCAAGTTAGGGCGTGACCTTTGGGTACCCAAAGAAAAATGCCAGGCAGCCCAGGGCTCTCCTTTCTTTGTGGTTCTTGGGCTACACAGCTGAACTTGGACTTCTTGTTCCTGCTTTGTGAGTTTGCCCCTTATAATAAAGAAAAATATAATTGGTTTTGTCTTGGAGTTGGCCTGGCATTTTTCAACCCATGTTAATTCAACAGCTGGCACCAAATAGTGGGGCTTCGGTCCCTTGTGGCTTTAGCCAGCTGCTGCCAGGCTCCATGTGGTGCATTTGGGTAGGATGCCTGCACAGCGGCCCTGAGTATCCACTAGCCTCAGTAGCATCTTGGAGCTGCTCCGAGTCCCCAGATATCTGTGTCACCATTGTGTTGCCAGTGGCTGCATGGCTGTCTTGTGGGTCCAGCTTTCCTGGTGTGCTGTGGAAGCTCAGCCGGGCTGCGGGCTTCCCCTGTCTCTGTGGCATTGCTGCCTTGTTGTCCATGCATGGCTGTTGACCAGTCAGGGATCTCCACAAAGCACACAGTCTGTGATTTACACTGAATAATTGCTTTTAATTTGAGCTTATTTTTCAGTATCTAACAACTATAACTAATTTGAACTGTTCAAGGTGGTCACACGGCTATAACTACGACACCTACTGGCCAGTACTGGTTATTGCACCTACTCAAACTCATTACAGGTGAGATTTATAAGGTCACATTTATAACTTACATTTTAAAAGGGCAAAATGACAAATAACAATACAAGAGTTCAACAGGTTTGTTTTTGTTTTTTTTTTACTTATACCATGGGTAATGTTATGTAAGGCTTATGTGATTTCCTTTTTACATTCCTCTAGTTGGTTCTGGGGATTAACTTTGTCCTCCATATTTTCTCCTTAAAAACATGGTTTGATAATAGGGCCAAGAATGTGGTATGTTTAGAAATGATACAGTCTTTACAGACTGATAATGACCAACTAAGAGGGAAAATCATCACTGTGGAGAAGGATACGACCAATTTGATGGACAAAACCCAGTCAATGACAGAGGGTACTGAGACACTGAGAGAATTCGTGCTGTTGAATGTATTAATCAGAACCTGTTGAACAGTTATGATAGATTGACAGATAGAATGTCTCTCCAGGAAGGTAATATGTACACTTTAAAAATCACATCCAAGGATGAGACGTTATCTTTACTGGACAGACTTCATACCTTGTAATCCTCAGTGAGGGCATTAGAACAGAACACCAGACAGGAGATCCAGACTTTTCAAAAGGCAGTGGTAAAAGATTTAAAAAGATTGAGGACTTTATCAAATTTGATGACCAGGGACATAAGGCACAAAGACAAAATTTACCCTCATCAGTATGTACCAAACTCTAGGATAGCTTACTCAGAGTCCTAACTGCCTATTCAGTAATATCACTGAAAAGACCATCTGCCACCATGTACCTTAAGGTAGTTAAGGAATATACATGGGAGCCAGGCAGTGGTGGCGCACACCTTTAATTCCAGCACTTGGGAGGCAGAGGCAGGAGGATCTCTGTGAGTTCGAGGCCAGCCTGGTCTACAAGAGCTAGTTCCAGGACAGGCTCCAAAGCTACAGAGAAACCCTGTAAAAAAAAAAAAAAAAGAAGAAGAAGAATATACATGGGGATCCATATTTATGACTGATCTAAAGGAAATTAAACAAGCAATAGTTTCATATGGAATACATTCACCCTTCGTTAGGGAAATGGTCAAAATGTGGGCTTCAAGCAATAAGGCAATCTCACAAGATTGACTTCAATTAATCTCAGCTGTCCTACAAAATGGACCTCATTTTCTTTGGAAATGTTATTGGAGTGAAGCCATGTAGCTCCACTGGAAACAGAACTTCACCTAGTAAGCCACAGCCTCGTAGCAATACACAGATTAATGGAGATGGTCTAGTTTAGTATATAAGAGTTAGCCAAAAATATGCTTAAGCTATTGGCCAAACAGTACTGCAAATAATAAGGCTTCTGTGTGATTATTTCGGGGCTGAGCAGCCAGGAACTAACTAGCAGCCTCCTACAACACCTCTGGGCTTTTTTCTTCTCTCACTTCTGTAATCTTACTTTCACTCGTATTCCGTGGTTGGCCTGGTGGCTGGGGGCTGGATGGCTGGCTGGGTGACTGGCTTCTGATGTCCTCCTCCCCTTTGTTCTCTCCCTGCTCCTCTTCTCCTCCTCATTTCTTCTTCTACTTACCCTCTTTGCCTTCCAGTCCTGCCTGTTTCTCTCTCCTGCCTTGCTATTGACTGTTTATCTCTATTAGACCATCAAGTGTTTTGGACAGACACAGCAACACAGCATCACAGAGTTAAACAAATGCAGCATAAACAAAAGTATCACACCTTAGAATAATATTCCTCAACAACATGAACAGCATATATGTTCCCAAACATAAGCTGCTCAATCTGTATAATGTCACACCCATGTATGTTTTCAGGGATGACCAGTTGGTGGGTTCGTCTCTAGACAAGACTATTTCTTCCACTTTCAGCGCTCCTTAGCTGCCTGTAGTTCTTTGTATAGGGTTGAGGCCCTTCACTTTGGCATGTCTGTTGTTCTTGTTCAGCTAGTGTTTGGGTAGTCATGTTGGTGAGACTTTATGAGTGTAGCTTCTGGTGTTCGTAGGAGATACAATCTCACAGCAAGCTCTCTGATCCTCTGGCACACACACACACACACACACACACACACACACACACACACATATATAATTTTCAACACAGGGTTTCTATGTAGTTTGGAGCCTGTTCTGGAACTTGCTCTTGTAGACCAGGCTGGCCTTGAACTCACAGAGATCCACCTACTCACCTACTCTGCCTCCCAAGCACTGGGATTAAAGGCATGCGCCACCACCGCCCAGCATAACCCTCTGGCTCTTACACTCTTTCCACCTCTTCTAAAATGTTCCCTAAGCCTAATTTCGGTGTGGGAGTGTGGGCTCCACAATTCTGCATTTTGATTGGTTGTGGTTTTCTGAAGCAGTCTCCATCTGTTGCAAAGAGAAGTTTCTGTTGCAACAGGAGGGGAAGACTACACTTACCTGTTGGCATAAGGACAGAAATTTAGAATGTAGATGGGGATTGTGCTGTTTTAGTAAAGTGATTGTTGTAGGTTCTTCTCCAAGTTCCATGACTTCCCTAGCCTTGATGGTTGGCTAGATTTCCAGTAAACCAGGTATGATTTCCCGCTTATTGAGCAGCCCACAAGTATATTTTAAGGATAAGCTGGTACCACGATAGTTGAAATTAATATCAACTAAGTAATAGACTGTGTGCTCTATTCTATGAAAGCTGGGAAAGTCAGAGAGTGACCAAGAGCCTAGAGTACGTGAGAGGAATCTGCGGCAGTTGGCATGATGAGGAGGGGTTTTACTGATCACATTGACATTGTGTTTATCCAAAGAGCAAGAAAAACTACTTAGAACATAGACTGAGTTTTCCTATCCTGACTGGCTGCTCCCAAAAATTCACTCAGAGGCTTAATATAAATTATAAATGCTTTACCAATAGCTCAAGCTTATTACTAACTAGCTCTTACAACTTAACCCATTTCTATTACTCTATGTACTGCCCTGATGCCCATGGCTTTTATCTCTATCCAATTTTGTGTGTCCAGCTTGATCATTCTCCATCTGGCTGGTGACTTCTCTGACTCTGCCCTTCCTCGGTTTGCTTTTCCCACCTAACTTTATCCTGTTTAGCTATTGACCTTGGTTGACCTTAATAACCAATTTAGCTTGGTTATTAAACCAATCATGGCAACATATATTCACACAGTGCACAGAGTATTATTCCACAGCAATAGAAGGTTTTGAAGAGGGGACAGGCTGCAGTCTCCGAGGAGAGAAGTAGATTTATTAGATAGGTAGGAGGGAGATAAAATACAATAGGACTCCTCATTGGACTCCTTCAGATCTTTCCTCACTAATTCCTTCTCAACAGGTGATCAAAGCTGTTCCTCAGGCTTAGGGTGAAGCCTATGAGATGAGTAAAAGATTAGCAAGCCCAAGGCCCTGAGTGTAACCCCAGTAGTACCAAAACCACAATAAAGAAGTCAATAATTGTACCTTGCTTTATTTGCTGGGCAGGCATGTGCCCAGGCCTTTTCCACCTTGCTTTTCTCCTCCAGAACATTTAATACTTGGTAATATTTCATAATTTTTTGAGACAGAGGTTCTCTGTGTAGTCCTGGCTGTTCTGAAACTCACTCTGTAGACCAGGCGGACCTCTGCCTCCAAAATCCTGGGATTAAGGACGTGTGCAACCATTGCCCAGCAATTGTCCTTGTCTTCTTCCCCCTTTGACAGTGTAAGCTACTTCAGGGTAAGATCCTTTGTTTTACACATGGTGGATGCTAACAAATGCATATATATGGCAAATACCATGGGAAATGCTATGGGTCTTTTGGCCGAATTGTTTATATAGACTTTCAGATTTGTCGAGAGACTTAGAATTCATACTTGAATTTCAAAATTATTGCAAAGATGAACTAAAATAGTTCCATTAACAACTTCCACTGGTTTCTATGCTGTCTTTGTTGACAGTGATCTTTTAGCTTGGCAGGACACTCTTCACAAGATGATCTTTGAACTTCTTAGAGAAGGGGTGTAGTAATAGGAGCGGCGGGGCTGCATCCCCGGCACCTGGCCACCCACATAGCTAGCTCTAACTTATGCCCCGAAATAATTACATGGAAACTATTCTTTTAAACACCGCTTGGCCCATTATATCTAGCCTTTTCTCGGCTAACTCTCGCACCTGGACTAGCCCATTTCTAATCATCTGTATAGCCCACGAGCCGGCTTACCAGGAATGATCTTAACCTGCGTCTGCCTAGAGTGGGAGAATCATGGTGACTCCCTGACTCAGCTTCTTTCTCCCAGCATTCTGTTCTGTTTACTCC
>NW_004949203.1:55388-55919 GCF_000317375.1 Microtus ochrogaster
ATAGATATAGTCTGCATTGGAGAATATAGATATAGGTATAGATATAGTCTGCATTGGAGAATATAGATATAGGTATAGATATAGTCTGCATTGGAAAACAGGACCAGTTCTTCTCGTGTTGCCCCCACTTCCTAGATAGGAATTGTGTTCCAGACTCTGGGTTTGGTCCTCAGTACTGCAAAAGTAACAAAGAAAAAAGAAAGGAGAAAGGAAGATTTCTTCATTCTTCTATATAATCCATGCCTTTTCAATTTTATTAAGGAAAAGTAGAATAGTGCAACATATCAAATATGGCGTTATCTCAGCCACATTTGCCTCCTCCACAGGGACATATGGTTTAGCTCTAAGTGTGGTGACCTCACAGTGCAGAAGCCTGAGTATGCCAGTGAAGCATATTGTTACTCAATATACTGTATTAGAAAAGACACACTGGAAGGCCAGGCAGGGTCCAAATGCCTGTAACCCCAGCACTGGAAGCTGAGGCAGGAGAATCACTGCGTTTGAGGCCAGTCTAGATTCAAAAAAAAAAAA
>NW_004949203.1:56139-82508 GCF_000317375.1 Microtus ochrogaster
AGGACCCACATTGCAAATTCCTTCTGGAAATCAGTGCCCGAGAACGATTTGCTTTCAGGAGTGCCGTGGATGGTGGGTGGTCGCGTGAATCTCAGCATTCGTTCCTGCTTGTCTTAGCCACCTGGAGACTTAAAGCTCAAACTGCTCCTCGGCGACACTAATTAGCCCCACTAGAGGGTTCCTGGAAGCCTAGCTTCCTCTGCTTTCTCGGAGGGACACACTAAATGAGGAGCCAACCTGAAAGCCTTTCTGGAGATCTGAAACTAGTCTGCACTGATGTGACCGGTCCTTGCATCAGCTCGCTTTTCCTGGAGAGGAATTTTGAATCTTTGGAAGTTGTGCTACTAAATGGGCGACCGTGGCTTGCTGGGAAGGAGGAGCTGACCGCCTTACGTGTCGCCATCAGTCCTCCACAGCAGCCCATGTTTTTCCCATGGAATTTTGTGCTCAGAGCCGATGGGATGCAAAGATAGGAACCAAGGACAAGCCACCAGCTTCCAAGTCTACATGCCTCAAGACGGACTCTGGAGTGGGACAGAAGCCCCTTGTTTTCCTGGTCACAAACGCTCAGGAAGTGGGGCTCCAGGTTCTGAATCAGGCTGGTCCTTCTGAGAATCATCTTTAGTTCTTAGGAATTCTGCCTCACTGGACACAACACCCAGGAGTGGGCAGAGTGAGAGGCTCTGAGCTGAGAATCCACGTGGGTCAATATGGCTTCCTTGAAAGACTGCTCTGAGCGTCCCTCCACACTGTCTGAAAGGATATGAAATAGAGTCCTCCTCGAGCTGAAGGTAAAAGCTCTCCACAACAAAGGGTCCTGAAGGCTGAGGGAAACAAGGGACTTCCTGCTCCCTTCCCCAGGCTTCCTTGATCCTAGGGAAGATGGCAGCTGCTGTAACCGTGGATCTTGGTGGATAGATTCGGGCGTTCTTTCTTTTGTTATTAGCTGTTTTATTTGTTCTGTAGCACAGGTTGGCCTCAGCTCTCCCGTTCTGGGATACAGATACCTTCCGCCACACTCAGCCAGCTTGTTCAGCGGCCATTGTCAAAGGTTCTCCTTTTCCTTCATGAGTCACACAAAGCCACACACTGGTGAAGCAGACCCCGCATCACCTCTAAGCTAGAGTCCTGACCCTTTTCTCTCAGGGACAGCCCGCCTCCCTATTTAGCCTAAATTTTTTTTCTCCAAATGGGCTTTAAATCTTAAGCTCCGGTCCCCCATCCCCCCGCCCCCTTTGTTTCCAGTGTGGCATCACTGCAAACCTTCCACACCGTACTTCAGCTATTAAGTTGTTGGCAACATTACACAGTGGGTTTTGATTTGGATCAGTTAGAGCTAATAGCAATTTTCAGGAAAATATTAACCAAACACACACAAAAGTCGTTCGCGTGGCTCCATCCCCTCCTTCAGCTGGATTAATCGAGTTAGCTATTTACCTTCCCTCCACTCTAGTGTTTTCCCTCCTTCCATTCCAAACAAGAAAATGACACTAAATTCATTCAGTACAAATTTATATTATTATCGGAGGCATTTTAAACAATGCTTAATTTAATTTTCTTATTTGGAGTGAGCTATTCAAGGACGGAACTGTGTTGTAACACATAAATGGAACCCATGCGTCTGTCAGTCCCCCAGTCATGTTCTCTGGTGACTTGAGAGTCCCCAGTGCTCTGTTTAGCTTTGATTGCAATTCAAATGTGCCAGGTCATCTCTGACCTCAGTTACAGAAGAGTCCTGCGCCTGAAAGGGGATCATTCCCCAGACGGGCCACCTTGAGGTCTTCACCTTCAGAATGGGGTCCAGGTCCTTTCATATGATTAGACTTCTGGTTCATGAAAAAGAACAAATCAAATATGTGGACTGTTCATATTCTCAAAGCCTAGCAAACAGTTAGCTGGTGCTCTGTCTGCTTGGAGAGAGAGAAATAACCGTTTACTGAACATTACATGGCAGGCATTAAGAAACTGCATGCTTCCCCTGCACCTCGCCTGAGCAGCACAATAGAGCCAACCCTGTTGGCAAAGGTGTGGGTGAGTCGGTCCTGAAGTTGGGAGCCTGGGAGAGCTGCTGCCACTATTCCTCTGTCATGGAGTGGTGTGGGTGGGGGAGAGATGCACCCCCTTATTCCTTAACCCTTACTGCCTTCGACAGACAAGCAAGCTGACTCTCCCTCCACTGGCTGCAGCACTTGGGGAAGTGGACTGTACCTCATCTGGGGAGCACAATAGAACTGACACCATTGTCAGAGGTTGGGTGAGCCAGCCTCACAGCTGTGAGCATGAGAGAGCTGTCCCATTGCTCATCTGTCATGTGGCTGCCCATCAATGCCGGAGGCAGGTGAAAAAGCTGGCCCTGAGGTCATGAGAACCAGAGAGCTGTCCTTGCCCCTCATCGCTGCAGCACTTCAAAGCGTGGCCCTACACCTAGCCTGGACAGCACAGCAGAGCTGACCCCAGACCTTGAGTACGTGAGAACAGGAGAACTGCCCCACCCCTTGCTATTGCTACAAGGGGTGAACTTGCCCTGGTGGTACAGGAGAGCTCATCCTGGTGGTGAGGACAGGGGAGAGCTGCTGAGCTGGCCAGCTCTGCAACTACCTAGGTCCAGAACCAGAGTAATGTGCTGACATGACACACCCCAACATCCACCCAATCTGCTGGAGCACAGGGGTGGAGAGTGGGGTGGTTTGGTCCTGTGGACCCAGGGATGCAGGATCACCACAGCACAGGACAGCAATGGGATGTCCAGGGAGAATCCCAGTGAGAGCCAGCATCGATGTGTGGCAGAGACAGGGGCCTTGCACCAGGCCACTGATTCTTTGTGATGAACGACTGCATGTAAAATGTGTGGATAAAGGGGTTTACTGTGTGACTCACTGTGTCACACTGTGGCTTACATGATGAGATTTTCCCTTTCTTCTCTCTTTTTTTTCTTTTAAATTTTATTTTGTTTTATTCTGGGGGGGGATGGGTGAGATAGGGAGACATACTGTGAAAGACACAAAGAAGAGATAAAAAGAAAATTTAAAAAACCCTGCATGTTTCATTTTAATCCCTTCAAAAATCCTGACACTTGCTAAACTGTATTCACAGCATCTTTATTTGTAATAGCCAGAATTTGGAAAAAAAAAACTAAAAGTCCCCCTACTGAGGAATGGGTAAAGGAAATGTGGTACATTCACACAATGGAGTATTACTCCAATGTTAAGAACAAGGACACCAGGTGTGAGTCTGGAACCTCTGAGGGAGTAGGCCTGAGCCAGGTCCTCAGTGGGTCTCAGCGCACCCAAGTCCAGGACCTCTAAGGGTTTATCAGAGCCAGAGACCTTTGCAGGATCAACCCCAAGCCAGGGACCTCTGCAGGAGTGGAGCCAGCAACAGAAACAGGTCTGAGCCAGCAACCTGGGCCAGGGTAAGTTTGAGGCAGTGAACTCCACAGGAGCAGGTCTGAGCCAGTGACCTTGGGCTGGAGCAGGCCAGAGGCAACAAACTCCCCCAAAGCAGGACTGACCCAGTGACTTGGGCCAGAGCTGGGACAGTGAACTTCATGGGAACAGGAGCAGATCCAGACCAGGGTCATTTAAGGAAGCAGGATTGGGCCAGTGACCTAGGCCAGAACAGGCCTGAGGTGGCTAGCTCCACAGGAGCAGAAGCAGATCCAGACCAGGGACATTTTCAGAGACAGGACTGAGCCAGGACCTGGGCCAGAGCAGATCTGAGACAACAAACTCCACAGAAGTGGGGACAGGGGAGCCACCGCTGAGCAAGTGGGCCAGAACTAGAGACTGCTGCAGATCTGGACATGAATCTGGCACCTTTGAGGGAGTAGACCTGATCCAGGATCCCTGTGGGTCTGGGACTTCCAAAGGAGTAGACAGGAACCAGTAATCTCTGCAGTTTCAGGCATGAGTCTGGAAACTCTGAGGGAGTAGGCCTGAGCCAGGACCTCTGTGGGTCTGGACGTTGATCTGGGACACCAAAGGGAGTAGGCAGGAACCAGAAACCTCTGCGGGTCCAGGAGTGACTCTGGGACCTTTGAGGGAGTAGGTCTTAGGCAGGTCCTCAGTGGGTCTGGGTGCACCCAAGCCAGGGATCTCTGCAGGAGTGGATCCAGACCAGGGATATTTACAAAAACAGGTCTGAGCTGACAACCAAGGCAAAAGTAGGCCTGAGGCAGGAAACCCCACAGGAGCAGAGCAAAGCCTGGGAGCACTGAGCAACCTCCAGGGACACGGAATGACCAAAGGGGTAACTAGAACCATGGCACTGACTGTACCAAAAGGAACAACCATCTGAGCTTTGGATTCACTAGCACCTAGAAGATTAATGACCAGAATCACAGACAGCCCCAACCACACCTATTAGAGGAAAGGATGAGTAGGCATAGTAAGCACCACAAAGGGCAACATGACACCAGTAAAATCTAGAGACCCTACAACAGCAAGACTTGAACAACCAAATATCAATGAAGTAGAAGAAAATGACCTAAAAAAATAACTTCAGGAGAATGCTTGAAACTCTTAAAGAGGAAATGAATTCCCTCAGAGAAATGGAGGGAAAGACAAACAAAAATTGGAAGACATCAGCAAATCCCTTAAAGAAAACCAAGAAAAAGCAATCAAACATATGAAAGAAACTATTCAAGACTTGAAAACTGAAATAAAGACAATAAAGAAAACACAAGCCGAGGGAATTATAGAAACAGAAATCATGAGAAAATGATCAGGAACCACCAATGCAAGCATAAACAGCAGAATACAAGAGATAGAAAGGATGATCTCAAGCACTGAAGATACAATAAAGGAAATAGACTCATCAGTCAAAGAAAACATTAAATCTAACAAAAGCTTAAACCAAAATATCCAAGAGATATGGGACACCATGAAAAGATCAAACCTAAGAATAATAGGTATAAAAGAAGGAAAAGAAGTTCAACTCAAAAGCACAGAAAATATATTTAACAAAATCATAGAAGAAAATTTTCCCAACCTAAAGAAAGCTATGCCTATGAAGATATAAGAAGCATACAGAACACCAAACAGACTGGATAAAAAAAAAAGGTCCCCTTGCCACATAATAATCAAAACACTAAACATACAAAATAAGAAAGACTATTAAATATACAAAGGAAAAGCCAAGTAACATATAAAGGCAGACCTGTCAGAATTACACCTGACTTCTCATTGTAGATAATGAAAGCCAGAACGTCATGGTCAAGTGTTATACAGACATTAAGAGACCATGGATGCCAGCCTAGACTACTATACCCAGCAAAACATTCAATCACCACAGAAGGACAAAATAAGATATTCCATGACAAAACCAGATTTACCAATACCTAGCCACAAACCCAGCCCTAAACCAAATAATAAGAAAAAACCTCCAACCCAAGGAAGTTAGCTGCATCAACAAAAACACAGAAAATCGATGTTCTCATAGCAGTAAATCCCAAAGAAGGGGAAAACACACAAATTAATATTACCAACAATGAAAACTAAATTAACAAGAGATAGCAATCACTGGTCACTAAATCCTTTAATATGAATGGATTCATCTCACCTATAAAAAGACACAGGCTAACAGATTAGATATGAAAACGGAATCTGTCCTTCTTCTGCTTACAAGAAACACACCTCAACCTCAAATACAGACATCACCTCAGAGTAAAGGGTTGGTAAAAAAAAAAAAAAAATTCCAATCAAATGGACCTAAGAAACAAACTGGTGTAGCTATCCTAATATCTAACAAAATAGACATCAAACTAAAATCAATCAAAAGAGACAAAGAAGGACATTTCATATTAGTCATAGGAAAAATCCATCATGAGGAAATCTCAATGCTGAACATCTATGCCCCAAATACAATGGCACCCTCATATGTAAGAGAAACAATTCTAAAGCTTAAATCATACATTAAACCCCACACACTAATAGTGGGAGACTTTAACACTCCACTCTCACCACTGGACAGGTCAGTCAGACAAAAAATTAACAAAGAAATAAGGGAACTAATAGATGGACTTAACAGACATCTATAGAATATTCCATCTAAGCATAAAAGAATATATCTCTTCTCAGCACCTCATGGAACTTTCTCAAAAATTGACCACATATTTGGTAACAAAACAACACTCAACAAATACAAAAAAATTGGAATAACCCCGTGTATCTTATCAGATCACCATGGTTTAAAACTAGAATTCAACAAACAATACTAATTCCAGAAAGCCCACGAACACATGGAAATTAAATAATGCTCACCTGAATCATCAATGAGTCAAGAAAGAAATTAAAGACTTCCTAAAATTCAATGAAAATGACCATACAACATATCCAAATTTATAGGACACAATGAAAGCAGTGTTAAGAGGCAAGTTCATAGCACTAAACTCCTACATAAAGAAGCTGGAAAAATCCCACAGTAGTGAATTAACAGAACATTTGAAAACTTTAGAACAAAAAGAAGCAAACTCACCCAAGAGAACTAGATGGCAGGAAATAATCAAATTGAGAGCTGAAATCAACAAAATAGAAACAAAGAAAACAATACAAAGAATCAATGAGACAAAGAGTTGGTTCTTTGAGAAAAATCAACAAAATAGACAAACACTTATCTAAACTAACCAAAAGGCAGAGATCCAAATTAACAAAATCAGAAATGAACAAGGGAACATAAAAACAGACACAGATGAAACACAGAGAATCATCAAAAACTTGTACTCCACAAATTCAGAAAACTTAAAGGAAAAGGACAACTTTCTGGATAAATATCACTTACCAAATTAAATCAAGACCAGAGAAGCAAATTAAACAGATCTATAACTGCTGAAGAAATAGAGATAGTCATCAAAAGTCTCCCAACCAAAAAAAGCCCAGGACCAGATGGTTTCAGCTCAAAATTCTACAAGATGTTCAAATAAGAACTAATACCAATACTCCTCAAATTATTCCACACAATAGAAACAGAAGGAACATTGTCAAACTCTTTTTATGAGGCTACAATTACCATGGTACCCAAACCACAGAAAGACAATATTAAGAAAGATAATTAAGGACCAATCTCACTCATGAACATTGATGCAAAAATACTAAATAAAATACTGGCAAATTGAATCTAAGAACACAACAGAACCATCATCCACCATGATGGAGTCAGCTTTATCCCAGTTGCAGGGATGGTTCAATATACGAAAATCTGTCAATGTAACCCATCATATAAACAAATTGAAAAATAAAAGCCACATGATCATCTCATTAGATGCTGAAAAAGCTTTCAACAAGCTACAACATCCCTTCATGATAAAGGTCTTGGAGAGATCAGGGACACAAGGAACATACCTAAACATAATAAAGGCAATATACAGCAAGCCAACAGCCAACATCGAACTAAATGGAAGAAACTCCCAGCGATTCCACTGAAATCAGGAACAAGACAAGGTTATCCACTCTCTCCAGATCTATTCAGTATAGTTCTTGAGGTCCTAGCTAAAGCAATAAGACACCAAAAAGAGATCAAGGGGATACAAATCCGAAAAGAAGTCAAACTCTCACTATTTGCTGATGATATAATAGTTTACATAAGTGATCCAAAAAATTCTACCAAAGAACTTCTACAACTCATAAACACTTTCAGTAATATAGCAGGATACAAGATTAACTAAAAAAAAAAAATCAGTAGCCCTCCTGTACACAGATGATAAATGGGCTGAGAAAGAAATCAGAGAAACATCACTCTTCACAATAGCCACAAATAGCTAACTATTCGGAGTAACTCTAACAAAACAAATGGAAGACTAGTATGACAAGAACTTTAAATCTTTAAAAAAAGAAATTGAAGAAGACACCAGAAAGTGGAAAGATCTCCCATACTCTTGGTTAGGTAGAATCAACATAGTAACAATGGCAATCTTACCAAAAGCAATTTACAGATTCAATGCAATGCCCAGCAAAATCCCAGAAAAATTCTTCACAGACCTTGAAAGAATGGCATTCAACTTCATATGGAAAAGCAAAAAACCCAGGAAGCCAAAACAATCATGTACAGCAAACTTCCGGAGGCATCACAATTTCTGTCTTCAAACTCTACTACAGAGCTACAGTACTGAAAACAGCCTGGTATTGGCATAAAAACAGACAGGAGGACCAATGGAACCAAATTGAAGAGCCAGATATTATTCTGCACACCTTCAAACACCTGATTTTTCGCAAAGAAGCAAAAAAAAAAATGGAAAAAAGAAAGCATATTTAACAAATGGTGCTGGCATAACTGGATTTCAACATGTAGAAGAATAAAAATAGATCCATATCTATCACCATGCACAAAACTCAAGTCCAAATGGATCAAAGACCCCAACATAAAGCCAGCCACACTGAACCTCATAGATGAGAAAGTGGGAAGTACACTTGAACACGTTGGCACAGGAGCAACTCCTAGAGCGGGAACAAAGGCTGTCTCTAACTCTTTGCTAGCTTTTGGGACTCTACTCCTCATACGGAGTCACCTTGCCCAGCCTAAATACAGGTGTATACAACTGCACAGACATTCACCACACATCTAATACACACACACACACACACACACACACACTCATGAAAAAGAAATTGATTAAGACTATAAAGCTAATGAGTATCAGTCATTTAGCAGAATTTGCATCAGTTAAATTCTCTGGACGTCGTAGAGTTCCGGCTCCAAAGCATCTTGTTGATTCCTGTGGGTTCAAGGGTTGTCTGGGTTCACACAGCATCACGATGGAGGAATAAAAGAACAACAACAACAAAAAAAAACAACTTCTGGCCTCAGATCATTAAGATGCAGTTTGCACAAAAGCAGCTGTGTGAAATCGTGGTAAGAAAAAGTGAAGTAAACATAAGAAAATTAAAATTTACTTTGTAGCAGGGGCGGCATCAGAAGAAGAGAGTATTCTCTGGGGGTAAAGGAGAACAGAGAGGCATCGTATCTTCAGGAAGCAGTGACCTCTGAAGCCTCAGGAGGATTAAAACCAGAAGACCTCCCCCAAGGTGTGAACAGCGCAGAGGGTGCAGAGATGGGAGGCCACTTAGAGTAGTTGCCACACTTAGATGGCCAAGCAGCTGACTCTGTCTACAGGAGGGTCCCTGTGGACCAGTAGTGGGAAGCTATCCAGGGGGATGGCCAGATGGAGTCACATGTCACCCCAGAGTCTGATCTTAAGTTCTCCATTGACTTTCAGGCATAGAAATTCCCCAAATTTCTTTCTGTGTGATTTTTAGTTCTCAGTTAGTTTGGGGAAAATTGGACTGCATAGACTTCAGGATTCTATGCAGGGATTGGAGCAATGGCTCAGTGGTTAAGAGGATTGGTTGCTCTTCCAGAGGACCTGAGTTCGATTCCCAGCACCCACATGGTATCTCACAACCATCTGCAACTCTATTCACAGAGGATCTGACACTCTCTGGTGGCTTCCTCGTGCACAAGTCATTCAGGCATACAGACATACATGTAGACAAAACACCCACATGCATAAAATTAAAATAAATAACTTTTAAAACGTTAAACAGACCGTGTGCAGCCTGAGACACCCTTTCTGACCCAAGAAACATGTGAAACTGATGATAACGGGTAACAACCAACTCTAAGCCCATTGTCGTCAGGCGGTTGCCTCTGAGTAGCTCCAGGGGTGCTCTTAAATTCAGGGTTCAAAGCCCCAACATAGACTTGCAAGACTGGAACAGTTCTGCCCCACCCAAAGCTGGTACCCCCGCTCCAGCATCAGCTGCTTCTGCTGAACATGAGGTCAGGGTTGCCAAACTCAGCAGCTTTTAAAGCAGGAATGTGGCAGAAAAGGTTTTGATTTGATTGTCAGTGGTAAAATCAAAGTTCTGATAAAAAACCTTACAAGTTAGATACAACACAGCTTCAGTCAGTGGACTCTGGTTTGATGCTTCTGCCTTAGCTGGGATCATTAGGGAAGAATCAGCTTTCATTTTAAAGTAATGGCTACCTGCCAATCTTTAACAAGATTACGATTAGCCTGGTGTGGCTGTTCTTGCCTGTAGTCCCAACATTCAGGAGGCTGAAGCAGGAGAATTACTACGAGTCTTGGCTATGTAGTGAGCTCTTGGCCAGGTTGCTGTGAAAAACAAAGCCAGTGTTAATTGCTTATGATAACTACATGTGTTTGTCTCACTTTAAGAAACACTACCCCTTAGAGCTAGATTAGAAAACACATAAAAAGATTTCACATGTGCTGACCAGTGAATGGCTAGCATAGTTTCATTTATTCCTTCACCTACTCCTATCATATTATGTTGAAGCAAATTTTAAATATTATCTCATTGAGTGTATTTAGATATAAACATAATACCTTTATGTAACATCTTAAATTGGTCAAGTGTAGTAGCACACTTCTTTAATAAGAGCACTTGGGAAGGCAGGGGGATGGGGAGTTCAAAGTCATCTTCAGTTAGATAGCAAGTTTTGAGGCTAGCCTGGGCTACATGAATTTAAAAATATTAATTCAATCAGTGTCTAAGCTCCAATCATCTATAAAAGTTGTAATTAAAAGTTTGCTCGAATCAGAAGCTTAATTAAAAACTCTACACACTTGTTAGTTGCTCTGCTTATGTCTGCTTTTCAACCTCATTTTTGCATGCTGATTTTGGAGAAATTACAATTATTAACTTATTTGTATGTAACTTTTCACCAAAAGATTTGTAAAAATGTAATGAAGTTTTGCAAGGCCAAGTTATGTGATTATATTAGAAGTTAGCTTGATATAGCAAGTCTTACAAACAGCTAAATTCTGTCAAAGAAAAATCCATTTTAATGCATGATTGAATATTGATAATTAATGGGAACTATGAGGAAGTCATATGCAAAGATTAATTACCAACTGAGCTCTGAGAACGTTTTTCTTCCTTTGTAATCTTACCTCCTGAGAGAAATAGTCTATATTGGTCCTACAGTGAATTGACAGATATGTCCAGGAAAAACAGCGGCTGACTTTAATCTTTATTGGTCATGCTCAATTGGATGTACTGTTTTCTTTTTTTTTTTTTTTCCCAGAGACAATATTTTTCAGTTAATTCTTTTTGTAATGCAAGCATCAGAAGGTGAGAATCCTGAGGCCTTTCTTTTTGCCCGCATGCATGCCAGGTGCCCACAGAGCCCAGAAGAAGGTGTCAGATCCCCTGTGACTGGAGTTACGGATGGCTGTGAGCCAACATGTGGGTGTGGGTGCTGGGAGTCTAACTCTGGAAAAGTGGCCATTGCTCCTACCCCCCATCTTCCAACCCAGTCTGATAGAGGCAATTCC
Source organism: Microtus ochrogaster (assembly GCF_000317375.1). NCBI lineage: Eukaryota > Metazoa > Chordata > Mammalia > Rodentia > Cricetidae > Microtus > Microtus ochrogaster. The sequence continues at coordinate 67,433 of NW_004949203.1, forward strand.
CTAGCTAAGGGCTCCTTTCCCCAGGAGACTCTAGTTTGCATTGAGTTGATAAGAGCTAACCAGCACGCTCTACCATCAGTGTATGTGTGTGTGTGTGTGTGTGTGTGTGTGTGTGTGTGTGTGTGTGTGTGTGTGTAGAAAACTACACGGCACACACAGGGCTTGGGTTGCTTTGTTCCGGGCTGCTGTGGTCAGGGTCTTGGAACACGTCCTTCGTGGATAAAGAGGGACTGTTCTTGCAGTCACGTCCTTCGGACGAGAAACCAAGGCGATGGGCTGCATATGTTTCCTCTTTTCATTGGTCACTCAAGAGACGCCCCAAGCTGCTTGCTTCAGAAGGTGACCACTGAAATGGACTCTTCAAGTCCAAGTTCATTAAGATGAAGGGAAACATTGCGATGCCTTCTGATAGAAAGGCAGAGAAGGGCGAGCCGTCTGGGCGTAGGGTTTGCGTGCACCCATCTCAGCCTCTGCTTAGGAGCATTCCCAGCCTGTGGGCTTCTGCAGACCCAGCTGTGCCGACTGACGGCAGCTCAGGCTCCTCTGCAAAGGTGGCTGGTGGCTGGTGACCAATGACACGGCTGACAACTTGTGAAGACAGGACCGCATGTGTCCTCCTTGGGCTGCAAATTGCCTGCTTACTGGTGGGTTTCCTGTATGGGTACTAATTGTCCCTAATTCAGTCCTGCGATGTCTGCATTTGTCTTTCTGTCACAGGGCTCGTGATGACAAATAGCTCACATTGATGGGGAGTGACCTAATTGTCTGATGGCTGTCTCGCATAATAAAGCCTTCACGAAGCTGGCAGTGTTTGGCTGTTCTTACAAAACGTGGAACATCCTCCGATGTGTGTGACCCTGAGAAAAGTTTGCTTTCTCCTGACACTTGTTCTCACAATGAATTATTGACCTGAAAGACACAGACAAAGCGTCGACATGTGACATTGCTTGGAATGTACGAGCACATAGTCTCTGGTGGCCATTGTGTGGCGGAGGGAGCTTTTAACCCTGAACAGGCTCAGGCGGGCTGGGCAGCTAACTGAACTACCTACAGGGCAGATACCACTCCAGCGTTCTGTTTTTTTTTTTTTCCCTCCACTTACCAGAAGTGGCAGTAGCCCCCTAACAGCTGGCTCCATTGACCTGTAGGCCGCTTATGAGTTCTGGGTCCCTAGTGTGGGTGATGGGAACACGCTGCCAACTAAGACCTTTCAACACTGGCTAAAGAGCTTTGGTAAGTGGTCTCAACAGTGGTTCTAAATGTTTTTAAGAAAATTCTAATATTTCCTTTCTAAAGAGGGGTGTCCTGATGTATACCTGGTGCTCTGAGGTAGAAGGGCAGGGCGGGGGCACTGTTGGAGTCATGCTTTGAGGCTCTAACTCCATCCAGGGAGACAATGGGGAAGGGAGGGCTGCAGCATCCCCGTGTGACCAGTTCTTCCTTCACAGGCCTCTTGACTGGCTTCCTGGTGCCGTCTTCAGCTATTTTTAATTACAATTACCTGGGAGCAGAGGCAGAACCTGGACATCTCCTTTTGAGAAGAGACTGTCTACTAAATCCTGGGTGTTTGGAAGATATTTTGAGATAATTTTGAATATGGTTAAATGGCTCTGAAGTTTGATGTGGGACAATGGTCTGTACCCTGTCACTTGTATTTTAAATAAACTCTGATTGGCCAGTAGCCAGGCAGGAAGTAGAGGTGGGGCAACAAGAATTCTGGGAAGAGGGAAGTTTCATTCTGCAGTCGTCACCCAGACACAGAGGAAGCCAGACACAGAGCAAGCAAGATGTGACTGCCTCGCCGAAAAAGGTACCAAAAGCTATGAGGCTAACACAGACAAGAATTATGGGCTAATATAAGTTATAAGAGTTAATAAGAAGTCTGAACTAATAGGCCAATCAGTTTATAATTAATGTAGGCCTCTGTGTATTTCTTTGAGACTGAACAACTGTAGGACCTGGTGGGACAGAAACCCCCAGACAACAGAAGTTTACGTGGGAAGCTGAGGCAAGAGGATGAAGAACACAATGCCAGTCTATGCAACCTGATACGACCCTGCCACGTAACAAAATTAAGATGTGATGATGACACGGGCTGTGCTTCTGACACCCAGGAGGTTGAGGCAGGAAGACCATGAAAGCTAACCTGGACTACAATAGCAAGTTCCAAACCAGCCTCATCTGGGGGGTGCCATCAGGAGGATCAAAAGTTCAAAGTTATTCTCTGCTATAGAGTGAATTCAGTGCTGTCCATGGACTCTGTCTTAAAAATAGTAATGATGACGATGTTGAAAAAGTCTCCCATGTGACAAAGACCAGAAGTCTGAATACTGGTTTCTTAGCTGTCAATATTAAAGTAAGAAGGTAAGAGTCTTTCAGGACAGGAGAGATGGCTCAGTGGTTAAGTGCACTTGATGCCTGATCTTCCAGAGGTACTGTGTTCATTTTCCAGAGCCCATGTAGCAGCTCCCAGCTGCCTATAACTCTGATCCTGGGAGATCTGACACCATCTTCCAGCCTCCTTAGTGCAGTGATGCTCAGATACACATGCAGACAGAACACCCATGCACATAAAGTATAGCAAAGTAAGCTGAGCATGGTATCTCAGGTGATCCCTGGCTGTCTGGGAGGCCAGGAAGAAGGATCATAGTGCTGTGGGACAATGGTCTTGTACACTGTACAGATTTGTCACTTGTATTGCTTTAATAAAATGCTAATTGGCCAACTGCCAGGCAAGAAGTATAAGTGGGGTGACCAGACTAGGAGAATTCTGGTAAGAAGAAAAGGAGAGACACAATCGCAAGCCAGATGCAGAGGAAGCAAGATGAGAACGTTGTACTGAGAAAAGGTACCAAGCCACGTGGCTAAACATAGATAAGGATTATGGATGGGTTAATTTAAGTTGTAAGAGCTAGCTAGTAATAAGTTTGAACAATAGGCCAAACTGTTTATGATTAAAATAAGCCTCTGTGTATTTATTTGGGACTGAATGACTATGGGACCTAGCAGGACAGAAGCTTCTTTTACATCACAGGTTAAAGGCCTGCCTGAGCTAGAGAGTCAATTAAGGCTAGCATGGGTACATTATTGAGACCCTGTCTCAAAACAAAAAGCAGAAGGAGGACTGCGGTTACAGCTCAGTGCTAGAGTACTTGCCTTGCATTCATGATGCCCTGGGTTCAATTCCCAAAGCTCGAAGAGAAAGGGGAGAAAGGAAAAGAGCAACAGATGGGTAACCTAAAGGTTTAGTGTCCCACTTGTGTTTCCGTCTGATTCCACGAAGGTTGAGCTTAAACTACGACCTCAATCCTGACCGTGTCCAGTCACTGAGGCTTCATGGCCAATGTGCTCTTGTGGCTGTTTTTGGTGAGGACACCATTTGTGGTGGGATTGGAACCAAGTCGGTAAGACGCTGAATGGCCCATCAATCCCCATTCTGTTCTCTTTCCTCATCAGCTGGATGGGAGGAAAGACACAGGGAGAGGCTGAAGCCTGAATGTGTCCTAGGTCTTCTTCCACTCGCTCATTCTTCGATCTGGATCAAATCCCCTGAACAATATTCATTCCTTTGGGACCCTCATCTGTGGACAGAATAATTCTTGCCTCTGTGGCACTGAGACCGTGGCTATCGGAACTTTGTCAGTGAATGCACCTGGCAAATGTACCTGGCTCATCGCATCCTGTTTCCTAGTGGGGCCGGCAGGGAAAGAATGTTGACTTCGCTGTAGGAAAGCCTCTGCCTCCACATCAAACCGTGCAGAAGACCTGGCTCTTCTTTGAAAGAAAAGAAGAGCCCAAACCTGGGATGCTAATCAAGGATAGTGTCATCCGGCCACTTCTTCCACCCTGTCACATACAGACACCTCAGTTCCCAGGCTTTTTGATTCGTCTGAAGTGTGGGAGGCTGTGCTTTCTGCTACATGCCATGGAAAAACGAGGATGCCTTGCCTGGGAAGTTGGGCTGGTGCAGGGCTCTCTAGCTGAGACACGGTGGCAGAAGTATACTATGGACAAAGAGGGTGATGGAGTAGGAACAAGCACAGCCCCAAGTAGGGGACTATTTCTGGATGAGGCCCAGCCCAGCCCAGCCCCCTCCCTACTGATGCTGGGTTGTGTCAGCATTCCGTTGGCTGTCATTTTGTTTAGCACATGGTTCTTGCATTCACCCCTGTGCAAATATTTGCTAAATACAGAAAAGCGACAAGGGCTAGGCTTAGCCAAGACATCTCTCTTCCATCCATTCACCCCTTCTTCCCTCCCTCCGTCTGTTGCTCTTGTCCTTGTAACAGAGTCTGAATAAGTCATTGATACCAGTTTTAATCTAGGTAACTCATATCAAAGTTGAGCTCCCTTGTCCCCATTCCTGCATTTTCTGGGGTGAGTTCAGAGGTCAGTAGATCTCTGAGGTTTTGCTCTGCTGCTCAGGCTGATCTGGAACTAAGTCTGTAGTTCTGACTGGCCTTGAACTCACAGTAGTCAGCTTGCCCCAGTCTCCTGAGTGCTGGGATTGCAGGTTACTTTGCCTGGGTGAGCTACATCATCACACCCCCTTCTGGGAGGAAGCAGCTCCTATGCACATTGTTAAAGCTTCAAGATGACACACAACACAAGCTTGATCTTGGCAACTCTGATTTATCCCATGCCCAGAACATACACAGTCACAGAAGAATACCTCCATACAGTGTAGAAATGCCAAGAGAAAAGAAGGGAAGAAAGGTAGGCGGGTTGAATGCATTGAGTAGGGAAGCCTACATTTCATGCACTGTAAAAGCTAACTCAATTCGTGAAATAACCAGGGTATCTTAAAGGATAAACAGTTCTATTTTTATTTATTATAAGGGGAAACTCATGCCACAGGAATGGAAAATCCAGGCTCTTCTGGGTCGTGGTGGAACCACACAGAGAGAGGGCACCTGGTCTGTGCATACGTTTTTCTATAAAGGTTCCCAGAAAAGCCATGCCTCATCTTTGGATCCAACTCTTAAAAATGATTGGTTAACATAGCTTCCCCCATTATCCTCCCCCCCCCCCGCTTTTGTCTAAACAAGAGCAATCCAAACCCAATACAACTCTATACAATAGGAACAGATATCAAGTATAAAATTACAACCAACATAAACAATAAGCAAGAAACACATGACAAAGGTTTTTATAAACATCCTATTCCAAAGAGTCTTAGCTAACTCATAAGAGGAAGATAACTACAGCTATCTAATCTTCAACCCCACCAATGCATAATCACTAAAATGTTCACAGTGTGAGGGGGTGCTGGAAAAATTAAAGAAACTTGGAATTAAAGACCCTTTTGTTGTTGTTTGCCCCCCCACCCCTCTTGTTGTCAAAAGAAAGCACAGGGACAAAGTGCAAACACTGTTCAGGCAACTTTTTTAAATTTTTTTAAAGATTTATTTATTTTATGTGCACTGGTGCTTTATATACGCTCTGTGTAAGATATGAGGGTGCTGAATTCCCTTGAACTGGAGTTACAGACAGTTGTGAGCTGCCGTGTAGGTGCTGGGAACTGAATCCCAGTTCCTCTGGAAGAGCAGCCAGTGCTCTTAACCACTGAGGCATCTCTCTAGTCCTAGCAATTTTGACAAAAAGAAAACTTAGAAACACAAAGCAGCATCTGTTATTATATTCCTGTCCACCCGCTTTTCCGTTCTCCAGCGTTGTTGAGCGTCACTGCTTAGGATCTGTTACAATGCTCTCTGGAAGCTTTTGGTTTAACTCTGTGAGATTATCACGCCACGAATCAAGCGAAGATCCATTCTCTGCCCCTGAAAACATTCCCTTGCAAGAAAGCGCCAACAGAGTCAGTATTAGGGAGAGGCCTGAGTTATCCCGTCCAGATGTGATCCTCTTAGGCCCAAACGAGATGGCTCAAACTCTCCTGGCACATGCGGTGCAGGCCGGACGCTTTACAAAGCAACTTCATCTCATTTTCATTCTCCCAACCTGCTAGGTAGAGATGATGGATTTCAGTTTCATAGTTCAAACACCAGGCCGGACCGGAAGAGGCAATGTTACAGAGTTACAAGGTACTCGGCCTTGGCATCACTGAGCTTCACCGCCTTCCAGAACTCCTTCCTTTGTTTCCGAACTAAGCTATGTCCTAGGCTCGTTTTCCATAGGCTCAAACAATGTACGAGCAGAACTCAAGCTAGCGGCTGAGAAAGCAGCACAGCTGTAAACTATTGGGTGGTGGTTGGGACGGGAGAAACAAAGCAGGCGGTGAGAAGATGGAATGAAGGTGAAGGGGTTGCGTCCCTCTCACTTCTGCCCGTTCCCCATTAGGCATCGCTCCAGCACAGTGCGTTGGCCCACCATTTTTTTTCCTGAGCCAGAGGAAGGAACATGCCAGGTACCTGAATATCCACACCACTGAGGGCCTGGGAGAGAAGGCAGAGGAGGTACATGGAAACCTGTAGGCCATATTTCTATATGGTGTGGCAGCAAGGCTCTGAAGCCATAGGCCCCACCTGATGGGTCACGTATCCTGCCAGGCAGACTGTCACTAACCTAACAAAAGGTCAGGATGTTTTACTCCTTCCTTTGTAATTTGGAGGATGCCTGATAGAGATGCTGATTCAAGCCTACACGATAGCTAGCATACACAGCAGACAGGTAGTTGTGGACGTGAGGAAAAGCCATTTACCTGGTTACCTAGGAGACAGAATGCTAAGATATTTCCCCTAAGTTTTGGTATAAAGACTGTTTGGAGAATAGACAGAGAAATTCTTCTGGATGTGAACTCAGGATATCATGAGGGACCACTGAGAATCTCCCTCCTGATGAACCCATGTGAGTCATGTCTTATTCCTGGCTCCTCCACGCTGGCCCAGAAAGAGATAGTTTATGTTGGGATCTGGTAGAAAAATAATTGAGGGTCCGGGTTAGCACCAGACTCCGACAGAAGCCGGGTCATATTTGCAAAGCAGCCACTAGCCTCTGTCTTGGGCTCTGGTTACCCGGCCTCTTTACCCACGTGTGCGTACTGACACCTCCTCTGCTTCCTGAAGGAGCCCTGTTCAGTATATGACAGAGAGCGCCTCTCTTGCCTTTTGTCCCCCAATTCCTACCGTTTCCTTGTGACTGCCTTGTCACCTTTGGTGGGTGTATATTCTGTGTTTCAATCATCCAAGCCTATGAACTGACTGGGATAGTTTCTGCATCGCATCTGCATATTACTGGCAAGTACTTCCGGTCATTTCGGTCCTTGGGTAACAACCTCTGTAGCACCCCACTACCCCACCCAAAGGTCAAGCTTGACCTCTGAAATACAAAACAAAACAAAGGTCACAGTTCGCTTTCTCTAGGCCAGTGACAGCAGGTGGTCTCTTGGGCCACACCCTGATTTTTACTGAAGCTGTTTTCAGTGCTAATCAGTCAATTATTTTAAAGTCAGTTAAGGTTAGATTTGCTAAGAAATGTGTTTCTAAGCTTAGCCTTAAGTGACTTTACCTAAGGAGAAGATTGTTCCTTGTCCCTACCTGCACGGATATCACCGTCCAGCCGCCAGAACACGCCTGTTTCTTTTCAACCACCCAGCAGCTTTCTTCTCTTGTTTTCCAGTTACCTTTTCTTTCTAGAACCTCCCCACCTTCAAAAACAAAAACAAAACAAAACAAAAAACCCAACTAAGTCCATTTTAATTTTATGGCCTTGACAGACCTAGGGGAAAAAGATAGTGTTTCTAGGATCAGTTTCTATGTGTATATGTGTGTATATGTGTGTGAATGTGTGTGTATGTAAATTTTTTTGGCAGAATCAGTGTTTGCAAGAAGCAGACACAACTTGACAGATAGAGAACCTCTTGGCAGCCAGCACCTGCCTGCCAGTCAGTCTCCAGCATCTAACAGAGGCCCAGTCTTTGTGAGCCAGGTAGAGGACACAGGAGGAAGGACAGCCCAGACCTTCCTCAGGGGCCAGCAAACGAACTGGTTGTTAAGACAGCAGATCTGGGTGTGTGAGCACTTAAGAGAGAACAACTCGGCTTGCTTTGCCCTCCTTCCACAACAAGGCTGTACTGGCATGAAGAAAGCCCCACAGCCCGCAGGCATGTTTTATTCACCTCACACTCGAGGAGTTCACTGACTGGAATTCAACAGAAAGTGTTCTCTGTGTGAAAGTAATTTCAGAAAGTAATCTAGTTTATGGAAATGAAAGGCATCAAAACACAAAAAAACACTGTCTCTCTACAAGTGCTTTGCCTCAAATATTTGACATGGAAATTTGTATAATCCCTCTGGGGGCATGTGGGTTTCACCAGCGTTAACATCTTTTGAAATGAATTTCACAAATGTTTATTTGCCGTGCCAGGCTGACAAATAATTTAGAATATCAAACCATCTTCCTGGAATCCAACGCAATGATATGATCTCCAATTGTGGAGGTTAGAAAGTGTGCATTTTAATTGGGTCCTGGAGATGACGTCATTTTCCAAGATGGTCCCAGGGAGCAAAACGTATCACTTATCTGTTTCGAGGATTCCAGATCTCCTTGCTATTTAGGCAAAGCACCTCAGAGATGACAATGGATCAGCCACTGAATGCTCTGCTTGTTCCCCATAGAGGAGTGTTCTGAGTGCAGCTGTGGAGGAGGGGTGGGGAGGACGATGAAGTGAACAACGTGCTAACTGGGACTGCTGCTTCTTACAAAAGACCGGTGGGAGATGACCTCCTGAAATAGTCCTGATTGAAAGCGAATCATAAAGATCCAGAGGAAGAAGCTCGTGCTAGTCTGTCGTCGGAAATGCTCCCTCTTTTCTCCCTTTGGGGGAGCACTGGATTCTCATGTGAAAAAAGAAAACTACAACAACCCATGCAGGGTCAGCAAGATGGTTCAGGGGGTTAGGAGGGTTTAATCTCTCTGGAACCCACGTTGGGGAAGGAGGAAAAGTGACCCCTTAAATTGTCCTGTGATCTCCACGTGTGCATGATGGCATGAGCTCTCACACATGTGTGATAAATAAATACATGGTGGGGGGCACCCAAAACCTGTGTGGTCCTGGGAGAACCTTGGGCCCTGATGATGAGGCCCTTCCCTGGAACCACAGTATTGTGCCTGGTAAGAGACTTAGAGTAGGCACCATCTTTCCAGCTGGTCTAGCAATCCCAGCGTGCACCTAGCACACTAGAAATCCCAGCATGCACCTAGCACACCAGCAATCCCAGCATACACCTCTGCACTCTAGCAATCCCAGCATGCACCTAACACACTAGTAATCCCAGCATGCACCTCTGCACTCTAGAAATCCCAGCATGCACATAGCACACTAGTAATCCCAGCATGCACCTCTGTACTCTAGAAATCCCAGCATGCACTTCTGCACACTAGCAATCCCAGCATGCACCTCTGCATACTAACAATCCCAGCATACACCTCTGCACTCTTGCAATCCCTGCATACACATCTGCACACCAGCAATCCCAACATACACCTCTGCACTCTAGCAATCCCAGCATACACCTGCATACAAGACCCCAGATTGCCTGGATCTACATGGTAGGTGAGGAGCCAAGCGAGCCAGCTGAAGACTGAGGTCCTACTCCTTGGTGCAGCACCTCCTGTGCATCCTCCTCATCCTCCAGGGTCTCTGAAGACTGAAAACTGTACCAAGCCTAGAGGAAGCTTGGAGGAAGACCTAAGGTAGAGCAGAGGGGCACACAGATCTCCAGCCATATTCCTAACACATCTGCAGGGGTCTTAGTGATGGTGTCCCCTCTTTTGAGCCTCACCAAGCCCTCTAACTGACTGGTTTAGCCTTGAGCCAGGCTCTTAGGGGGACAGATTCTGCTCGCTTCCTCTCTGGGAAGAGACTACATGAAGACAAATACATGACAGTACAGGTTGCCCAAGGAAACTCCTTGCTAACTACAGGTACTAGTCACCATCCACAGGAACCGCAGGCTTTTACTACCAAAGGGTAAAATGAAACAGGTGAAAATCAATTTGTTTTGGCTTTGGCTTTTGAGACAGAGTCTTGCCATATAGTCCAGACTGTCCCCAAGTTCAAGAGCCTCCTGCTTTAGTGCCCAGAGTTCTGGGGTCAGTTATGTACCGCCACACTCATCTATGACCCAAGTGAAAAACATTGAGGCTGGAGAGGTGGCTCAGTGGTTATATGTACACAGTGGTCTTGGAAAAGACCAGAGTTTGGGTCCCAGCATCCATGTAGGAAAATTCACAACTGCTTGTAACTCAAGCTTCAGAGAATCCTCAACCTTCTTCTAAGCTCTGGGGGCACTGTATGCATGTGCACACACTCACATACAAACACATACACATGTTGAAGACAAATGAAAAAAGCTTAACCACACATCAGTAAATTACATTAGAACAGTAACTAACAAGAATAACTGTTCTGCTGATCTGGGGATTGAACGACAGGGTCACATGCTTGATCTGCTACCCAGTCACAACTCCACTCCCTTTTACACTCTGATGTGACGATGCCAAAGCCCACACTATGTTGTTATGTACGGCATGTTTCTGTCCGAGCGCACACGCAGGTCTTCAGCAGCCAGACTGAATGTAAACAGCTGGTTGGCCTTGTCCTTGTGGCCAGCGCCCATTCCCCAGTGCCACACCAACAAAGAATAGCTTCTCTATACGTGAACTCACATGAAAGCAAGTACTTGGGCATTCCTCGGGATAAGAAGCCAGCCAGGTGCGCGAACACGCTAACTTCCCCTGGTGCTGTTTGGGGCAGATGGAGAGCCAGTTTTCGCTTTTCTCTAGGCCGCACACCATCACCTCACCCAGCGATGCCTTTGCAGATGCAGTCCTCAGCCTATCTCACCTAAGAGAGCACCCGCATGAGCATACACACTCACAGAGGACCTAAGAAGCTACTCGGGTTAAATAAGAATCTGTTTAACAAGGGAATTTGCTTTAGGATTTCTCAAACTAGATCAGGCTTTTTTTTTAAACTATTATTATTGTTTGTTGTTGTTTCATGTATATGCAGGCATGAGTGTCATGGCAACCTGTGGTAACAGGACAACTTTGTAGAGTCCGTTTTCTCCTTCCACATTTAACTTGAGTTCTGGATTAAACTCAGGTCACTAGGCTTGCACAGCAAGTGCCTTTACCTACTGACCCCCACCCTCCCCATTATGAGGCAGGATCTCATGTATCCGAGGCTGGCCTTGAACTCACTGTATAGCCGAAGACGATCTTAAATTTCTGATCCTCCTGCCTTCATCTACCAAGTGCTAGTGTCACAGAGCTACGCCATCATACCTGCTCTATTCTGTGCTGGGAATGGAACCCGGGCCTTTGTGCATGCTAGGCAAGCACACTATAAACTGCTATAGCCTCCACCAGCTCTAGAACATTCTCTTGTGTGTTTAAAATAAAACCATTCATTTAAAAACATTTCACCAAGGTGTCTTTCTTTCTTTGAAACAGAGCCTTGCCGCACAGTTGTGAGTGGTCTGGATCTTGTGTAGACCAGGTTGGCCTCAGACTTGCTGGGGGTCCTCCTGGGTCAGCCTGCCAAGCGCTGGGATTGGCCAGCCCTCCCTATATTTCAGCGTGGCACCAAACATCCACTTGTTGTCAGTAAACCTGGAGCAGCCATAATACAAAATCTGCACTCCCTGTTCCTACAGCAGACAGGCTCCGTGGGACTCTGACAGTCTGGTCTTATCCCACTCCCATGGTCCCATACCATAGTCTAGGTTGACCACAAACTTCCTTTGTAACCCAGGGGGCCTCAGCCTCACCGTGAGTACTAGGATGACAGATGTGAGCTCCCAAGTCCAGCAGTTTCTCCTTCCCTGGGCGGCCTCATCAACCTCCTGGTTTTCCTCCTCGTTCTCCTCCTCCTTCTTTCCTGGTAGAGAGAGGAGCTTCTCTATATAGCCCAGATTATGAATTCAACATGTAGTCCAGGCTAGCCTCACAATTGTGACCCCTGGACTCAGTCTCTCGAGCAATGGGAATCACAGGCTGACTACTGCACCTGGCTTCTGACCACTGTTGGGAAATTCACTAGGCTCCTTTTCTGGGAGATCTGTACACAGCGCAGGGCTTACCTCAGGGCTAAGGAAGGCCCTGCTCAGGTTCCTTGCGTTGAATAGACAAAGACCATAGCCACGGTGTCTCACGACTACAGTTGTGAAAGAGCAAGCGACTGTAGATGCCACACTTCCATCCTTTGGGTAAGTCTGAAGGCTGGGAGAGCAGGGACAGAGCAGGGCTGCTGGGCACTTCCTTCTGGAGATTTCTGATGCACAGGCTGGACTCATGCCAGCCTTCAGCAGCTCCTTTTCCCCTATTCTCTGCTACCACATGAAATGGGCACCATTTAATATGGGAGTGTGCCTTGGCCTCTTTGTGAGCCTGGAGTCCGATACAGAGGCCCAGCTGTCTGGGTTTACATGGCCAGGGTCTCCTAGAGGTTCTGCCCTCCACTCCAGACTCTGCTGCTGTCTTAAGATTCCAGCTTTTCAATCAGCAGGCCTCTCTTTTTGTGTTTTACTGGGTCCCACAAATCTGTGGGTTTTGCGTTAGACACACAGAGAATTGATACTGAGATGAAGTCAGGGATGCTTTTATAGCCTCAGGCTTGGTGGGTGCTGGGTCCGAGACACCAAGGGTGGAACCAAAAAATCCGGGTAAGCAGAAAAAGAGGACTGAGGAGGCCGGATCCTTTTGTTTCTGTTCTTCTTACGTGACACAGAAGCTCCCTAGCTCCCAACTGTAGAGAGCCGTCAGGCATGTTGCTTCTTGATTTTCAAATAAACAAGGAAAGAAAAATGAAGGTAAGAAAAGACCGGCTGGGCTCACAGTTGATTGTTCTGGGAGGAAACCAGAGCCATGTTGCCAAAGCCGACCTCATTTCCCAATTTCCCAAAGACCCAATTTCCCCAGCTGCTTTGTTGACATAGCAACAGTGGATTCTGAGAGGGTTGTTATAATGTTAATATGTATTTCATGGTGGGTTTGCCCTGCGCTCTCCCCTCACCTTGGGATCCAGGTTGGAAAAGAGGCGCTTTTGGCTCCTGGCCACTGAAAATCGGAATGCCAAGGAGCAGGTGCCTCCGTGAGCACACTCCCACAATTGGGTGAAGCCCCGCCCCCTGCACCCTCCCGGGATACGCGGCCTTCCTCTGGGGAAAGGGCTGACTATGTAGATATTTGAGGTAATAGCTGCACCTTGGGGTACATTTCCATCCTCCTCCTATTTGGGGTGTTAAATGTAACACCTGTGAGCCATTGTGCATAAAAATCAATTATACCTTGTGCCCAGTGATAAGAATTCATCCCCCTGAGCTCAATTTTCAAAAGGCTTCAAAAGGCCTCCCACCTCTTTCGCTTTTTCCAATGCAAATGAGCAACACTCTGGAAATTTGCATGCCAAATTCCAGCATGAGTTTCAATGGAGTAAATGGTCACATTTATTAGTAATAGCGGTAGAGGAGTAAGCGGTATTTAATAAATGCGTGCTGAATGCGCTAGGCTTTCTCCAGCACTTAGTTCTCAATGCTCCCTTCTCCCTGCACTTCATTTATTTGATTCTTAAACAAGCAAACAAACAACCCAAAAAGCGGAACGATGGGGGTAATAGAGAGCTAAGAGTCTCGTTGCTACTGATGAAGAAAATAAGGTCCAAAAAGGATTTTTATCTTGGTTAAAACCACAGAGCTTCTGATCTGCCTAGAGCTTGAATTTGGCTCCAGGCAAGCCTTGATTTCTCCAGTACCACAATGCCTAGTGCCATTTTAGAAGGATCACAGGGACAAAATAAGAGTTATACTAAATGACTGCAAAAAAAAAAAAAAATACAACTCATAGTAGCTAAAATCTATTACAGGCTTTCTCGGCACCTGTCATGAATATGATCTCATTTAACTTTTAAATTGAGCCTTTTCGTTTGCGTAATTGTAGTTTCACATGCAGCTACTGTAGAAAGCAGCCGGGCACAATGGCAAAAGCCGAATTCCAGCTCCTCTGGAGGCTTGAGGTGGTCGAGTAGCAAGTTCAAGCATTGCTTGGGCTATGTGTCAATCGAGTTCAACGTGAGCTTGAGCAACTCAGAAGGAAACTGTGCCCAAAAGAATTGTTTTTAATTAAAAAAAGAAAATGGGCCGTGGATGTAGCTCTGGGTTCTACTGGAAGTACCCTGCCCCTCCAGCAAGGCCTTACTTACTCTTTACTCAGTATGTCCCATGTCAGGACCTTACAGAAACAGAGACAATGTCACAACACTAACGCCAGGACAGTGACACCCCTACAGTCAAGAACACACACTCCTGCCAACACGGGATTCCTTGCAGTGCCCTCTCAAACCAAACACTTCTTGACCGTGACACCCTCGGGCTGGTCTAGGTGTCTATAGCAATTTTAAGAGTATAGTTCAGAGGAACAAAGCAGGGGGCGTTCTGTGATGTTGTCTCCCACTCCAGACTGTTGTATTGTTGAGGATGGTGGTCAGTTGGCAGAGAGCCTTGCATACACTGGGCCCTGGGTTTGGTCCCCAGCACTGCATAAGATGGACATGGTGGCACACACCTGTAGTCCCAGCAGTTGGGAGGGAGAAGCAGAAGGATCAGAGGCTGGAGATCATCTTCTGCTAGGCAGAGTGCCCGAAGGCAGCAGGCATGGGACAGTCGTGAAACTGCCTCAGAATATTAACCGGCGTAGAATAGATCCAGGGCAGGGAAGGACTTCTAACTTGAAAGCTCCTCTCTAAGTCTATGGTGTCCTTCACTGGACTTTACTGAGCTCAGTCCAAGCGCCCGAGCTCAGGCTCTCATCACGGCAGCAGCTTCTCAGTTTTGTTCACTCTAGGGGATGGGCGTGGCCGTCTTCCTGTGCTTTTATTTAGTTCTCCCCTAACAGCCAACCTAGCACATCTTCCCACATCCTCGTTTATCACTCAGACAAGTCTTTCTAATCAACTCGTATGCCTCTTGTTCATTTTCTACTGGACTGTATTCACTGGTTGTTTTACAAACTGCTGTATTCTGAGACTTCTGTAGACATAAGAAACAGCAATGGGTTTATGGGTTGGTTTTTTTTTTTTTTTTTGTTTGGTTGATTATTTGGGGGTGGGGAGGGTGGG
>NW_004949203.1:83839-87451 GCF_000317375.1 Microtus ochrogaster
CTCCACCACCACCACCACCACCACCCAGCTGTCTCTTTCACCTTCCGTTTAACTTCCTTCCCGTGAACTCGTGGAGAGGAGGCGTGACTGTGGTCAAGGGCTTTTTGGTTTGGGTTTAGGATGAGACCGTCCAGTGGCGCCAGCACCAGGTCTTTTCCCCCACGTCAATGTCCGAGGGCAAGTGTCCCATCAGCTGAGCCCCAGCTCTCCAGCATACTGGTCTACCGAACCCATCAATCCTGGAACTCACTGTAGCTCCTATCTTCTCGTTCTGCTAGACAATGCATTTCCTCCTGTTTCAGTCTGGTTTGATTTAGGATTTTCATTACTTGAAGCTAAAATCATCCTGATGGTACGAGGGGTCACTCTGCGATAAACCCAGTGCTCTGCTCCATCCCACGGCTGGGAAAATAATCCTGGCGAAAGACTATGATTTGCTGCCCCATGCATGGGACGTTCTTCAGTTCTCTCTCTCTCTCTCTCTCTCTCTCTCTCTCTCTCTCTCTCTCTCTCTCTCTACTGCTTTCTTAACAGAGATGTTGCCAAATGCTCAATTTCTCATCTAAGTGAGGGGGAGGCCAAATTTAAAGTAAGAAACCAGGTGTGTTGGCACATATCTGTAATCCCAGCCTTGGGAGACTGAGGCAGGAGGACAATAGTGAGTTTGAGATTTTGTCTCAAAAAGTCAATATACCTATCACAGCTTTAAAAACTCTGACACCGACTGGGAAATACTGGTTGTTCCTGAAGTTTGAAGAAACATGCTAGGAAGTTGAAAATGTTGAGAGACGTATTCATTTCTAAATCGTGTTATTGTTGATAAATAAACATACTTTTAAAACAAAAATTAAAAATAATAATCTAAACCAGGCGATGGTGGTGCACGCCTTTAATCTCAGCACTTGGGGGCAGAGGCAGGTGGGTCTCTGTGAGCTCAAGGATAGCCTGGTCTACAGAGTGGGTTCAAGGACAGCCAGGACTGTTACACAGAGAAACACTGTCTTGAAAAACAAACAAAAAACTCTTTATTCAATTAAAAATTAAATTAGTTATTTTAATTACTATTTTATTAATTTTCATAAAATCTCAATTTATATAATTTGTATAAACTATAACATTTTATTTATACTTAATTTAACTAATAAAATATGTAATTAAATAAAATTAATTAAAAATTAAAAACAGCCGGGCAGTGGTGGCACACTCCGTTAATCTCAGAGTTAATCTCTGCACTTGGGGTGCAAAGGAAAGTGGATTTCTGTGACTGAGGGCAGCCTGCTCTACAGAGCAAGTTCCAGGACAGCCAAGGCTACACAAAGAAACCCTGTTCTGAAAAACCAAAAAAAAAAAAAAAATGAAAACAATAAATAAGTTTATTATTTTTATGAGAAAATTTTCAGTTTTTCCAAGTGCTTCACTATAGCAAGCTCTTAAGACGCTGCGTCACACACCATGGGACACACCCGTAACCTCAGCACTTCAGAGGTGCAGGGAGGAGAACCAGGAGTTTCAGGTCATAAGTTCAAGGCCAGCCTCTCTCCAAAACCCAGCGGACAGACCACTCCACTGAAGTCAGTGGGAGAATGTACCTGAACTGTGGGACTGTGTGTTGGCTCTGTCACTGAGATTTTGTCCCCTGGCAAGGCTTTCCTTGCGTTGAGTTACATAAAGAGTTATCACACGTTTCTGACCTGTGAAGAACATGGGACTCTTCTAAGATAAGTCTCTTTCTCATTACTAACTCAGCACAAGAGAACTCTTGTCTTTACCAAGGTTAAAAGGACTGTACACCTGGCTGCTAGAGTCCCGAGCAGTCTTAAAACCTTCTGAAAAGGCCCTGGCAATCATGATAGAAGACTTCCCTTCATTTTCTCCACAGGAATCCCCCAGAAGGCCTGTGTAGAACCGAACAATAGCCAGAGAGTGCTAGCACTGTGGTTTGCTTAGACTCCACCTGAATGGCCACCGGAAGGTTAGGAGAGGTGAGAATTTGAACCAAGGAGGCTAGTTCAGCATCATCAAGGCTGGCCCCGAGGTGGGATATTGGTGGGAGCAGGAGATCCATGTTTGCTTTCTGTTTGCAGCCATGCCTTATCCTGCCTGTGCCAATTCAAGACAAGATTCTGCGAGCAAGAAGGTCCTCATCAGTGAAGGACTGGGGCCTCCAGGTCCGGCAGCTAAGTTAATGCTGTCGTTTTACAAAAGTAGTCTGTAGCAGAGATTTCATCACAGGAACAAAAATGGACTGAAGCCCTGGAGAAGCAGACGACACAGAAGCAGCAGGAACATCACACAGTAGTGTGGGTAAGGTGCTCGGCTTGATTGGCATCAGAAGGGCACCATTGAAATGGAGCAATGGCAAAAGGGTCCTCTGTGTACAGAAAAGTGGAGGTTTGCCATGAGATTTTATTTTCTTCTTTTTTTGTTTAAGTTTAACATTATTATATAGCTGAACAGAAGTTTAGCAACTGTATGCTGTGCCATATTTGGGGGGTGCTAAGGTAAGTGGCATTTAAAGAGTGTAGGTTCTAACTATAGTATCTAAAATAGGGGCTACTGTGGTCCAATTTGTTTTCACCCACTTGTTTATTCATCCATCAACTGAATTTATGTTTTTGTTTTTTTAGCATGGTCCATGCTCAAAACTTGTGCTCCTCATCCTCAGCCTCCTAAGTGCCGGGATTATGCATTTGTGACACCACACACAGCTTCAGTGCCATGCAGATACGTCTCTACTGCATGGCGACACTTTCATAGGCACAAGAACACCTAAGGAAGATATACTGTCCCTAAATTCAGTGTAGTATAAGAGACATAAAAGCAAGCTATGCAACCCACAGAAGCTGTAGAAGATTGTTCCTTGGTCACCAAGGGGACTTACAGGTGGTATATTCTCCTAGTGTGAGTTCTGTACTGGAGATGACAATCTTCAGGCAAAGAGTCTTAAGAAACCCTGTGCTGCAATCCACTTATTCAGAAGGTGAAGGCAAGAGGACTCTTGAGTTCAAGGTCAGCTGGGGCCACGTAGCAGAGGCCTAACAATCAAATGAAACCAAAGCACAGACAAGGGGAATCCCTGGGTCAAGAAGGGTGTCCTACCAAGAGTTCTTCCAAAAAGAGCCTGAGCTAAAAAAGGGTGGGCTGTTGTTTAATTTGATAAATGGCCCTATGTAGAACCCAGGAAGGGAAAGCCAGTTTGGAAGCATGTGACGGAATAGTTAGTACTGTAGGCAAGTGTACAAGAGCGCTTTACCCTTCCCTCCATGACCCTCTTGGCTCCAGCTGGCTTTCTGAAGTTCTAAAAAGACATACCAGCAGGGCCTCCCTGCATTGGTTCCTCTGCCCTGGGTCCTCTGTCTCCCTCTATGGGGTATGGATTCCCTCATACTCCCAGGCACAGTTTGCACGTGGGACAGCTGGCTGTGCTGGTTCACAATTGCCTTGGCGGGTTACATCGTCTAGGGTTAGTAACCGTCTGGCAGGTCAGTTATTCCAGGGTCCCGGAGAGGCACTATCTGGAAGATAAATGGGCTAGGAGAGAAGAAGAAGGCCATGCTACATTTGTCAGAGCCTCCGTTTATTAGAGATGGGGTACAGCTTTATATATGGTAA
>NW_004949203.1:87589-95985 GCF_000317375.1 Microtus ochrogaster
CTAACAGATAGCTCTCCATCAGCCAATTTGGGTGTGGGGTAGGCTCTGTCAATAGAACTATTCCTAACACAATTTATGGGTGTGGGGTTCTCTGTAGACTCCCCAGGGTGATGGTTCCTGCAATGATTTTAGGAGGAAATTGGCTCCTAACAAAGCCCTAGGGTAGTGTGCAAGAGAAAGAAAGTAGAACTGGAGGCAAAGGCTGTCAGGCCACAGCTGGGCATGGTGGGCTGCAGAACAGGTGGATCTATCCAATAGCCCGAGTCAACACAAAAAAAAACTCATTAAAGCCTTGAGTGGGGCCCAACCATCCAATGCCAGCACTCTGGAGGCAGAGACAAGCTGATCTTTACGAGTGAAGATCAACTTGATCTACACAGTGAATTCCAGGCCAGGCAAGACTCTGCCTCAAAAAAACAAAACAAAAAATAAATGACATCAAAGGCACTTGGATTGAAGGGAAATTTATCTGAGGGACAATAAGTCACGGTGACACTAGGCTAGTCAGTCATGGACCTATGGATACTCATTTGTTTGTTTACATGTGGTACAGTGATTGAACCCAGGGCCTCAAGTGCACGAGGAAAATGCTTTACCACAAAGTCCTATACATTCAATTTTGACCGAGCTTTCTACTAGTCTGAGTGGCCAGTGGCTTCAGCAAGGTCCTCCAAGGAAACCAGCCAGGATCAGGCAAATTTTGATCAGTCAATAAGAAGGGAACAAGGTGGGAGCAGTGAACAGTGGTGGAGAGAGCCTCATAAGGCCTACTCAGACCACAAACTGTCTAGAAGATTCTGGAAAGTAGGAAAGTGGCATGGCACCCCTTCTATTTCACTCAGGACCACCCCTTCAAGGAGAAACTCAACAAACGGGCATAAAGAAATCAGGGCATCAGCGGCCTCATGCCAGCAGGGCTGACCAGTGTGTGAGCAGTCAGAAAAGATTGCATCCTGACTGCAGTTTCTCAGCTAACGCTGCCTGCAAAACAGCAGGAACACATGTCTGAAATACAAGCCACATTCCCCAGAAGGCACGGCCAGTTTCTATACAGACTGATCACAATGAACAGCCTTCTCACTGCCACTGCGGACTTGGGTTTCACTGGAATTGAGTTACACCGCTGCAGCTCTGAACACACAATAGTCCTCACTTGGGAGCTAAAGCACCACCTCTGTGGCCGACAGCTCTGTGCTATAATGGGGTAGCTGTCAGAACCACTAGGCGTCAATCCTGATTCCTCTTTCCTTGGTGCTGGAAAACACCTCAGAAGCGTTTAAAACTAAATACCCTAGTGTTTACGCCCGAAGGCCAAACATCGATTGGAATTCTCCAAGTAACCCGGTTCCCTACATACCCAGCACTGCAGTCTCTGAAACCTCCACATACAGGTTATAATTCTTAAACTAGAGGAGGAAAAGACAGAGAAAGTGATCCATTGATTTAAAGAGTTCTCTAAGCCTCCAAGGTTGTAGGTCTATGGCTAACTAGTTAGGGCTACTTCTTCCATGCTTTCTGTGTGCCTGGCTCTGTAAGAGATGGAGTTAATTCATTTGATCCTCACGAAAGAGTGGAACAGGCCAGTTCCTCATTTTATAACCAAGGAAATTTAATCAAGCAAGTATGCCCAAGATCACACCTTTCAAACAGGACCCCGAATTGGGGAAAATGATGTTTATAAGCCATCTTTGTGACCCTCAACCCTTGCAACAAGAATCAATAACACCCTTTCTAAAAAGGACAAATTGTGATGTTTCCAATATTGTGAATTAACTGCTCAGGTTTTATTTTCTGTTTCTTATTTTTGTTTGTTTGTTTTTAGTTGTTTGAGACAGTGTGTCGCTATGGATCCTTGGTTGTTCTGGACTCACTATGTAGACCAGGCTAGCCTTGAACTCACAGAGACCTCTCCGCCTCTGCCTCCTGAGTGCTGGAATTACAGGTATGTGCTAGCACATCCGTCGAGGTTTTTAGTTTGTGAGCAGAGACAATACTCCTTGCCCTTCATTGACCACTGTCCTGTAAAATCAAATCACCTCCCAAAGTCACATCTTGCAAATAGTCCTTTGGGAAGCTGCAGAAGTGGTAGGGGCCAGGCAGCTGTGACATATCTTCCTTCTGTGAATACTTCTTTCTTGGATCAAGGGCTGTCATTGGCTGCCTACAGCTGAGGACAATACAGTCCCTCCTTTCTGTCTCTATAGGACATTTGGTTGCATCCTGTGATACTAAAAGCAGCCAGGCCCAGGTAGACAAACGGTGGACTGGACTCTCTGACCAGATATGACAAGATGGGTCTGCCCTCTTTTGTCTCTGCATGTCACACAGATCCCACTAAACTCTTCGGAGGTCATTTATGAAGCCCAACAAGGCTCTTGAAATCCTTTTTAAATTTTAATAAACGTGTTTTCATTCTGTGGTTGCTCTTGGCAGGTCCTTTAGCGTCATAGAGGTACACCTTGCCTCCAGGACGCCCTACTGCCTGCACAGGGCGGTTTTATCCCCTCTTAGGTGCACAATCAATATTCTGTTGTCCCCTGTCATTTGGATGTTGCTTGTGCAAACAGCAGTTTTAAAAGGAACAACCTCGGGAAGTCTGCTGTCTGTCTACACAAATCAACGGCCAGGGGAACAAGAAGTGGATTACGACAGAAATCCTTTTTGTTCCAAATTGTAATCAACTATATTGGATGCGCAGGTTGTCCATTTTAAAAAAATTTAATAATGGGTTTTGGTCCTCTCGGTTCTATAAAAAGGGCATTTATAAATATTAATATGGAATAGCATGGAAAGAACAATACATAACAATAATGAGAATCACAGAATCCCATCACATTTGACACCGCCATGTCACCAGCTTAAGGATTAGCAGGTTAACCTTAGAGTTAAAAATATTGCTTTATGATTAAAAAAAACCCTCAGAATAAAAATAAAACCCCTTATTGCATCGTGTGTTCCCTTTGGCTTCTTTATTTTTCTCAGGTTATGGGATCACTGCTTCAATTGACATTTTGGGGACAAGCAGGCTTAGAGCAAGGTAGGTTGGCTGGTCTGCATTCTTTGTGGCCCAAGTCACTCTGAGCTTGGCTTTTGTCTAATTCTAACCCAACACCCCTTGAGTCAAAGACCTGGCAACAAACACCCTATTTTAGCTGCTTTCCGTCCCCTCCCCCATTTTTAATGATAAAGTTACAGTGTTAGTTTTCACCAGTATTTCTAAATACATCTAGTAAAAAATAAATGCATCTACTTCATAGCAAATCCAAGTATGGAGATCTAATCGCTGCCTAAGCTGTGGGTTTATTATTATTATTATTATTATTATTCAAATCTGACTCACCAACCTAGCTTAAGATGTAAATGACGTGCAGAGAGAAACAAAGCAAGAAAACCTCTGATGGCCTTTCTAGCTTCCATTTGATGCCAGGACCTTATCAGTCACAGAGCGAAGCTAAACTCCGGTGGCAGCCTGCCTGCAGTCCTCCCCAAGCCCCCACCAAACAAAACACTTTCAGTAGCCTTAATATGAAACGGAAAAAGGTCAAACTAGACAGGCTGCGCCAAATAAATCCCGAAGATCCATTCTAATTTCCACCGTCGGATCCTTTAAGTCGCCCTGGATGCCCCTTATGATACGCTGATCCACACTTACTTTCATTAAAACTTTGTGACTTGGTATTTTTTCAACCCGATAGCTTCACTAAACTAGTTCTCAAAGTGTCCGCTAAGCCGCTATGCATAAAACTTCTTTGCTGTCATGGTAGCTTCTAATATCACCTAAACGCAGGCGGCGGCTCTGGGAATGAACCTGATCTACATGCATTCCATCTGAGCCTGGGAATTACTGCGCTTTTGCTTTGACTGGGTGTTTTATGAGGAAGAGGTGCAGTCCTCTGCAGCCCCGACCCTAAGCCCTCCTGAAACCAAATGCCGAATTATCTACCACCCTGTATTTGTTCTGGAAGCAATCTACACAGAACACGACTTTATCTTGCTAAGATTTCCAACTGGGATTAACAGATGCTAAAACATTTGGGATGGGGGAGGAGGAAGGGACCCGCAGAGGGAAAAAAAGAATGAAAATGAAGGTTTCCTCCAACAATAGCAGAGCGAATGCAGAGAAGATTCAGGTTTAGCTTCCAGAGGGAGGTTTCTCCGAGGGGTGCATGAAGAATCAAGCTTTATTGACATGAATTTAGAAATGGCAAAAGGAGAGTAAAAAAAACCATCCCGGGCTTTTGGCTAGCCTGAGAATGCTTCGAGCTGCCTGGCTTCCTCAGGTGAGCACTATGCTCTCAACTTCCCTCCACCCTGAGATCTGAGAGGCGCCTTTATTTCTGTTTATCGCCGGGGTCGGTATATGTTACTGCAGTCAACAGAATGATTGGCAAAGAGCTTCCAACGAGGTAGAGATCATTTTTCCAGGGGAAAGGGGGATTAAACACAAAATAAACAATCAGGAGTGCAGAATAAGATTCCCAAGCCCTGGTGAATCCACAGTTGCCAGGCGTTCAGCTCATACCATGACCCCAGATGTTCTATCCAACACAAGAGGAGGACAGCCTAGCTCAGCATCTAGCTCCCCGGAGGGGAGGTGGGGACGTGCAGACACTGGCCTGCCCTTTCCATGAGCTGTGGTGACCCTAGGCCTGCGGTGACTGGTACCCGTGTACCATCAGTTGGGTGATGTTGGGAGTCTCAGTCCCTTCCTCCCAGGATGGAGAGGATTAATTCCCTGTTCTTGAGCAGATTTGATCACATATGTGGAGCACCCGATCTTGTTCCTGGCACGCATTTGCAGCTAATATGCCAAAATTAACATTGTGACACTTAGTACCGATAACTTGGACTCCGCAAGTAGCAAAGCCTACCAGAAGTTTCGGTGGCGCCTTTGTTCATGCTGTTGGAAACTTCCCACTGTGGCTGGACTGCTCTGGATTCCCCTCAGGACATGGGGATAAAGGGCATTTAATTCTACGTCGCCATCCGCTCCCCACGGCATTATCAAATTGTACACAGCAGGGAAATAAGGCTAGCATGGGGAGGCGTGAGTAGGGCCCTGTGAATGTGTGTGTGTGTGTGTGTGTGTGTGTGTGTGTGTGGCGGGGGAGGGTAGCGGTGGATTGAAAAGGCCTGTAGGAAAACTCACACAACAATGCAGCCAGTCTGTGTGAGGGTTCTCACTTGGGCTCCCTTCCTGCTTCCCAAGTCTCTTTCCAAGATGGCTGCAATTGTTTCCCAGGAAGCCTGCAGTTACAGAGCATGCTCAGTGCTGCTTCCCCGCTGAGTATTCTAACACTTGAGAAACTTGATTCAGAAAACTGAAGCTCTGTGTTGAGAACGGGGTGGGCACAGAAGTTGAGTGGTGGAGAAAGAATCCATCTCTGGCTGTGTTGCTTATAGTCTGGAAGCATCCGGGTTTGGTAATTCACTTCCTGTTTCTGATCTTCGCTAGAGCACCAGAAATGGGCTAATCAGCTCTTGCTACCCCCACGAGATGAAACCCAGAGTCTCCTGCATGCCAGGCAAGCACTGTACCAATTGAGCCACCTCCCCAGCAAGGGGTTAGCCACCTCTTTGAACACTACAACAAAAAAATTCAAGAGCCCGGGTGGCTGTGAGAGGCTCTTCAAAGAGGAGGTCGGAAAAGTCCTGGGCAAAGGGCAGAACCCCTGGCCCTGGCTGTGTGAGAGCCGCTGTTGGATCTCTCAACCACATCCACATGTTCCAAATGAGGCGGCTGACACCATTAGTGGGGATTATCTCCGAAGGGCGGGATTACAGGGAGAACCTTCACTCCTCACTTCAATTTAAACAATATATTATTTTCACAATATAGACTTCAGAAAAATTATTTCCACTTGTTTATTTATTGTGTGGGTGGGAGTGTGTGTGCACATTTTATAACCCATGTGGACACAGAGGACGACCTGAAGGAGTTAGTTCCATCCTCCCACCACTGTGGGGCCTGAGGCTAGAACCCAGGCCTTCAGGTGTGGCAGCCAAGCATCGCCTCAGTGATGGTGCTAACAATACAGACTTGCCATGGACTTGATATTCCACTGAGACTATGCCGGACACAGCAGAGCGGCTGTGCCACCAGTGGCTGCCTCTAACAGAATGTGCTATGACGAGGCATTTCTGTCTCCCGGCTTGACACTTGGGGCCCATGCGCTTCCACCCTAAAGCCACCAGAAAGTGTAGACCATTCCTTCCCCAATACAGCCACATCCCAGCATAGGCTCCTGCATAGTGAGCACACGTGAGTTACTGAGTCATACCTTCCAGGGGCGCTGGTCTGGGTGGGACCTAGGAACCTGCACTTCTTCTGAAGCACTGTGGGTGTTTCTGGTGCCACCAGGCTGCTTCAGTGGCACTGCCAGTGACCGCGCGACACACCAATATTACGCGGTGACTTCTTCAGGGTTTCCCAGGTGCAAGGGTTCAGACGAGAAAACACAGCCACCCACGGACAAACCAGGCAGACAGGTGACCCCCAAACACAGTCATGACCTGCCAGTGCCCCACACACAGGTGCAGGATTAGGGCTGGGACAAGAACGCCTGGCCCAGTGTGTTTTGACAATACTCTGTTTCCTTACCCCATCCACAGTGCGTGTTCCTCCTCTGTCCTCCCCACCCTGGGAGGACACCCGGTGGCAAATTAACACGCAGTTATAACAAACAAACAAACAAAAAATGTCTGGGCATGAAGTGTTTTTGGTTTGCAGAGAATTCAGTCCAATTTGCCATCAGTTCTGAGGTTGGCTTTTGATGATGTTGATGGGAAAGGCCGTGAACAAAACAGCCTTTCTCTGCTAATTAATTCCCTTCGAAGAACTCTAAAGATCTTTAATTACACAGTTTGAAAAGCAGCAGTCACCCGATCGGGGCGATCACCCGTGTGCGTTCCTCGCTCTGCCCACCTGAATGGAATATTTTCTTGTTTTCCCGGCTTCGAACACCTAGGATGGGCTTGCAGTAAATCCTGTCAGCTCGATGCCTTACAAAAGTGCTCTGATGTCAGGTATAAAGAATGCCACCTACAGCTTAATGTCTGAAAAAAAACTCCAAGGGCTGCAAACAAGGAAGGGTTTTGTCTCCTTAATGCCCAGTGTGCGATCCAGTGGAGATAGTGCCTCCATCCATAATCTAGGAGTGAAATTAAAGTTGTTGAAAGACATGGGGTAAACCAGAAGCCTTTGTTTCTTTACCAAACAGGGGGAAAAAATTAAACCACTAAATGTTTTAGCAGATTTACTCAATTTCCAATTAAACTACAGATCTATTATTGTAGAGCTCCAAGAAGCAGTATCTCTCCTCTCTCCCTTCCCTCTCTTTCTCTTTCTCTCTCCCCACCTGTAAAAGCACACACATGGGCAATATGACATAGTAACCCAAACCATTATTCATACATACATACATATACATACATACATACGTATACACACATACATATACACATACATGCATAAACACACACACAGTGTTTGACCTGCAGGGAGGTGGGAGTGTAGGGAGGTTATACAAGCTTGAAGGTGAATGAGGCCAGCTCAGTGGTGGTTTTGGGGAGGGCCTAGATTAGCCTTTGGGAAAGCCCTAGTAGCTTGCCTCCTCCCACCTCCCAAGTCTGGAAGGTTCTGTGGCCCCCAGCAGGTCCAGACTGCAGACTGGAAGGAGGGGAGGGCATAGATCTGCTGTACAAGAGCACCCTCTGCCAGCTGGCACAGAGGACTGGCTGGGGAGACCTGTGGGCCAGAGGCAGGGGAAAGGGCAGAGCTGTACAAAGCCTGGGGCTGGAGGCCAGGCTGGAGATTGTCTTCAAACCTAGCCGGCACACTCACTTCTGAGCAATAGCCGCACAGGCGGGGCTATGCTGGTTTCTAAGGCCTCTTCACATTAATCCTCGCCTAGATCCAGTCCCCAGAAACCTGAGAGGTCCTCCAGACACCTAGTAGAAAATGGTGGGTGATTTTTGCCCATGTCTCCCGTGGTCTCTGGTGAGCAACACTGTTTTGGCTGTTGTGTGTTTATAAAGATAAAGTTCAGGGCAACCTTGGGGCCCTCCCAGGCTGTTAGGAATAGCAAATGGTGCCAGCCTGGGCAGTGTGTGGCTGTTCAGAATTGAGCTGTTACCTTTGTTTGTTTGTTTGTTTGTTTGTTTGTTTGTTTGTTTTTCAAGACAGGGTTTCTCTGTGTAACCCTGGTTGTCCCGGCATTCACTCTGTAGACCAGGTTGGCCTCAAACCCAGAAATCTGCCTGCCTCTGTCTCTTCAGTGCTGGGATCAAAGGTGTGTGCCACCACTGACAGGTGTTTCTTCTTCTTCTTCTTCTTCTTCTTCTTCTTCTTCTTCTTCTTCTTCTTCTTCTTCTTCTTCTTCTTCTTCTTCTTCTTC